>NC_041390.1:195605078-195659851 GCF_002162155.2 Triticum dicoccoides | reverse complement strand
ACATTGAGTTTGGAGAGATAGAAGCCATGTTGCTCTAGTCTGGGACTTCGTAAAGAAATCCGCTATCGGTGTCAAAACCGGCGGATCTCGGGTAGGGGGTCCCGAACTATGCGTCAAGGCCGGATGGTAACAGGAGACAAGGGACAAGGTGTTTTTTACCCAGGTTCGGGCCCTCTCGATGGAGGTAATACCCTACTCCTGCTTGATTAATATTGATGATATGGGTAGTACAAGAGTAGATCTACCACGAGATGAAGGAGGCTAAACCCTAGAAGCTAGCCTATGGTATGATTGTTGTGTATGGAGTTGATTGCCTACGGACTACAACCCTCCGGTTTATATAGACACCGGATAGGGTTAGGGTTACATAAAGTCGGTTACAATGGTAGGAGATCTTGAATATCCGCGTCGCCAAGCTTGCCTTCCACGTCAAGGAAAGTCTCATCCGGACATGGGACGAAGTCTTCAATCTTGTATCTTCATAGTCCAGGAGTCCGGCTGAAGGTATAGTCCGGCTACCCGAACACCCCCCAATCTAGGACTCCCTCAGTAGCCCCTGAACCAGGCTTCAATGACGACGAGTCCGGCGCGCAAATTGTCTTCGGCATTGCAAGGCGGGTTCCTCCTCCAAGTCCTTCGTAGAAGATTGTAAACACCAAGAGTAGTGTCCGGCTCTGAAAAATAAGTTTCCACATATTGCCATAGAGAGAATAATATTGACACAAATCAAATCTGCCGACGTATTCCGCAGTGCGTCATCACACTACGGCCAAGTCCTTTACTCGAATCGTTTTTACTTTTCCACCTCAGCATGTTTTGCGAGGCGGTTTCCTTGGCACGTCTTGTCAAAGCAGAGATCGTGTACCCCCTTTACGGGATTCTCATCAATACGGACGTGGGTAACCCAACCGCACCATTTATCACGGCGCTTGGGAGGCAAGCGAGTTTTACTAGGCTGGTGGGGACGCACAACCGCATCCACCCATATAAGGGGATAAGGATCCACCCTTTTACCTACGCCTTCTTCCTGTTTTGCCTATCCATCTCCCACGCACTCGAGCTCCAGCGCCCAAGCCCGCACTTCCCATCTCAACCTTCTCCAGCAATGTCCGGAGCGAGAGGCAAGTGGATGGTCTCCTCCATCACGGAGGGCCATGTCAAAAAGCTAAGGAAGGCCGGATACTTATCCAAAGACATCGCACACCGGCTTCCCGAGGAGGGGCAGCTTCTCCCCACCCCAAGGCCCCATGAGAGGGTAGTATTCCTTCCCCACTTCCTCCGCGGACTGGGTTTTCCACTCCACCCATTTGTCCGGGGGCTCATGTTTTACTATGGCCTGGATTTCCACGATCTGGCCCCGAACTTCGTCCTCAACATCTCGGCGTTTATCTTCGTGTGCGAGGCCTTCTCCGCATCCGCCACCATTTCGGCCTCTGGCTCAAGACCTTCAACGTCAAGCCCAAGGTGGTGCGCGGCAGCCAGGCGGAATGCGGAGGCGCCATGGCGGGCAAGATGGCCAACGTCCTATGGCTCGAGGGCTCCTTCGTGGAGACCCTGAAGGGGTGGCAATCATGGTGGTTTTACATCACTGAGCCGCGCGATCCGAAATGGATCGCAACCCCCGAGTTCCGACCCGGACCCCCCACGCGGCTTATGTCTTGGAAAGAGACGGGCCTGTCGCGGGGCAACGAAAAAGAGGTGACCAAACTGCAGACATGCATCCAGTCCCTGGTGAACAAGCCGATCAAGCTCGTCAATGTAGTCCAGGTTATGCTCGTCTGTCGGATCCTCCCATGTCAACAACGGGGCTTTAATCTGTGGGAGTTCAACCCGACGCAGCACCAAACCCTTAACAGGCTCTTCGACACGACGTATGAAGATGTCTGGAAGGTGCTAAGCAAAGGCGCCGAGGCTCCCACATCCGCTTCCGAGGACCGCGCATACAGCTCGCAGCGTCATGCTAGCGAGGTAAGCTATTTTCACCTTTTACAGGATGTTAAGTTTTTTCATAGTTTGACTCTATGCGGGATCTAAGCTCCCTTACCTTTGACAGGCTTGGCGGGCGTAGTCCGGATCAATTAACTATCTGGCTCCCTTGCCCGAAGACCCAGCCCCCGCTCTACTAGCGAAGCTGCTGGTTCCGGCACCTTATGTGGTGCCGGAGAAGAAGGCCAAGAAGAAGAAGGCCACGGGAACTCGAAAGAGTTCCCGGCGTATGGTGGTGTCAGACTCGTCGTCCGACGCGTCCGAGACGCACTCCCCCCGTGAAGAGGAGGAGGAGGAAGAAGAAACCTCTCCCCCCCCCCCAGCAGGGGGAGGAAAGAAGAGGAAGGCCGCCCCAACGGGGGAGGCCAAGGGGTTTAGAAAAGGAAGACCCCTCCGCCGGACTACACCCCCAATGCCGAAGAGGGCAAAGAGGAGTGGCCAAACAGGGCAAAGCGTCCGGTGAAATCGTAAGTTCGGATATCAGAATAACTCATGATGTTCCTTCGTTGCACAGCTTTCCCTAATGTCGAACATAATTATGCAGCCCACCCCGGGCCGAACTCAACGGGTCGTCGAGCGGCTCCCTGGATTCATCGGACGTGAACTCAGTTCCACCCGCTGTCTCCCCCCGCACTGCGGACTACGCCGAAGTGGCGTCGCAACGAGCTCCGGGGCAGGAGGAGGTGGTCCTGGAGGAGCCGCAGGGCGACCTCCCGGACCCCAGGAGTAAAGGGGACACGACCCCCCAGGGCTCCAAGTCCGGCTTTGTGCCGGACACCGCGCCGGGATCTTCAACAGTTCCGGACTGCGGTAGGCGAACTCCTTCCAAGAGGAGCAAGCCTTCTGAGCCGGCGGCCTCCGTCCAACCGGAGGTGCCGGACAATCTGCTCGAGGTGCTTGACGGCGCCTCCATCGACGAGGAGCACCATACTATTATGAGGCGGTGATCCAGAAGGTTCAGTCCGCCAAGAGCGGACTGAGTGAAGCTTGCGCTAGCCTCCTAACGGGCTTCGAGGTAAGTAAAAATATGTAAAAATATAACCGCATAGACAGTAGCCCCTGATGCTCTGTTTGGCGTTCGGAAAGAAAAGCCGAATAGAGGATCTAGTAAATTTCGCAGGAGTCTAACAATAAAGAGTCAATATGCGTGTGCAGGCTTCGCTGCTATCCACCGCCACACTGACTGCGGAGGTGGGTGTCCTGAAACAGGACCTCAAGCGGACCGAGCAAGAGCTCGGCCTTGCCAAGCGGCAACTCGAGGAAAAAGAAGGTAGGAAATACCTTCCAAAAAAAGTGCCTATAGAGAGGCGCGATTGCAAAAAATAACAGGATTGCACTGCTTATTATAGGGGCCACGACTGAGGTGGCGACCCTCAAGCAGGCGCTGTCCGAGGCCGAAAAGAAAATGGCCGCGGAGCGCACTGAGCGAGAGAAACTTGAGGCTCAGGTCGGCGAGGTGCAGCAAGAGCTTCAGGCTCTCATGAAAAAACATGAGAGTTTGGAGCTTGAGTCAAAGGCCCAAGCGTCCGAGCTCGCGGCGGCCCTTGAGACTGCCAAGTCTGCCAAGGCCGAAGCCCAAAAGGCCCTCCAAGAGTTGGAGGAGATTAAGAAGATAGCAGCGGGTAAGGCATTCTTTATGCAAAGCAGAAATATAAAAGTAAACTACTTGTTACTTACCCGAATCCGGAGTTCTCCAGGGGTATTCGCAGATCTTCCTCGCAGCGTATCCGACGCCGCCGCATTCTACCGAGCTGAAGAGGGTAGCTCGACGGAGAAGGTGTTTTGGTCTCAGTATGCTGAGGCCGGACACCCTGTGCCCTTGAGCGACCAGCTGAAACAGCTGGTCGAGCTCCACAAGGCGGCCAAACAGGCCATGAAGGGCTTCATAGTTCGGCTGTGGCCCAGAGAGGCCCTGCCTGGGAGCTACTTTGGGCTGGTGCGGCGGCTGGTGGAGGCCTGTCCAAGGCTCGAGGTCATCAAGCGCTCCGTCTACATCGAAGGTGCCCGTCGGGCCCTTGCCCGTGCAAAGGTGCACTGGGGTAAGCTGGACGGTGAGAAGCTTGTGAAGGACGGGCCGCCGCCGGGGAAGGAGCATCGCAAGCCCGAGAACTATTACAAGGATGTTCTTGCGGGTGCCCGCCTTGTGGCGGATGAATGTACCAAGGATGTAATTTTTGAATAAACTCACTCGTTTTTATCCTGTGCGCTGAAAACTTGTTCATAGGCGCTTAAGCAATGCTTGTTGAATTTAAAATATTATTTTCTGTGCGGCCGTTTATCAAAAAATTGAGAGATGGCCAGTCGTCGGCTTCTGCCCCCATGCCACTAGTGCTGGGGTGTTCGGGATAAACCTGAGCGCTCTTTTTCCCATAGTTGGGTCCTTCGAGGGAGGCGCTCAGTACAACGAACGAGGTAATCGGACTATAATGCTTGAACACTCCCACTTAGCCATAGAACTTTATAATTTTAAATTTCGGCGAAGCCCCTAGTTCGGAAGACCGAGTTCGGGGCGCTATCCACGCCCTGGCCGGACAAATCCGGCTCCTCACTCGAAGCGGCATAATTCTTTAGGGACTCGAAAAAACCTCTCGAACAGCGACCGGTCTCTCGCCTCATCATGACAGTCAGTTTTAGCTTTCTCCACTAAGGTTCTTAACCCAGCTCAACCGGGGCACAATCGCAGTGGTTCTCCTAGTGCTACCTTAGCCGATATAGCGGAACGTAAGGCACCAAAACATAGGAGCCGGGCAAACCCAACTATTGACCCAAATCATGATTCAGAGCCGATGCATATAGTGGTATAAGTTCGGGGTGCCGCACTTGTGAAAGTGTATGGACTTCTCACACCATATTAAAGGGTACTGAAGCCCCTGGCGTACTTGTCGTACCACAGTGTACGGGTGCAACATGTCATTAATGAACATATATAAAAGAGAGTAATGTAGAAAATAGACAAAAGCTATGCATTGTTTATATAAAGGCTATTTATCAAAGCCAAACGATACAAATAGTGCGGTAAGCAAAAGATATTGGACTATTCAGTATGTCCTGACCGAGGGCAGGCCGCGGAATTGTATTTAAAACAGGTATACCACTCGTAACAGAGACCACCTAGGAGTTCCATAGTGCGGCATGGCTTGTCTGCCTCCCTGGATCTTGCATCGTTTATGCGGTAGTCGAATTGCCGAACAGGTCGTCCGAAGTATGGAGTCCTGAAGGTAATAAAAAATTAAAAAGAGAATCCGGCAGCCCCTAGTACGTTTTAAGCCGTATTCTGGGCGTGCCGTTATTGTGCCCCTTCCCCTGTGCCCATGGTATTTCAAGGGCGTAGTTATGTACGCGAGGTACTGGTTTCGCTATGTCGCGATAGCTGGGGTTGGGGCCGCATTGCTACGCTTGCTCAGAGTGTGCCAGGCGGTCCTGCTGTGGGTTACTCCGGGCGTGCTTGGCAGTGTCTGGCATTTTAATGGCCGGTCTGGAGAATTGCCTGAGAAGGCTACTTCGTACCTCCGCTGTGAGAGCCGCCGTATGCTCCTCCGTACGGAGGGAGCGTTCGGTGTTTCCGTTGACTGTAATTACTCCTCGAGGGCCTGGCATCTTGAGCTTGAGATATGCGTAGTGCGGCACCGCATTGAACTTTGCAAATGCGGTTCGTCCGAGCAGGGCGTGATAGCCACTGCGAAACGGGACTATATCGAAGATTAACTCTTCGCTTCGGAAATTGTCCAGGGATCTGAAGACCACGTCAAGTGTTACTGAGCCTATACAGTTGGCTTCTACACCTGGTATAATGCCTTTAAAGGTCATTCTTGTGGGCTTAATCCTTGAGGGATCTATGCCCATTTTCCGCACTGTATCATGATAAAGCAGGTTCAGGCTACTGCCGCCGTCCATGAGGACTCTTGTGAGATGAAATCCGTCGATGATTGGGTCGAGAACCAATGCGGCGAAGCCGCCATGACAGATGCTAGTGGGATGGTCCCTTTGATCAAAAGTGATCGGGCAGGAGGACCATGGGTTGAACTTTGGGGCGATTGGCTCTATCGCGTATACGTCCCGTAGCGCACGCTTCGGCTCCCGCTTGGGAATGTGGGTTGCGTATATCATGTTCACCGTCCGCACTTGTGGGGGAAAGCCCTTCTGTCCATTGTTGTTCGGCGGCTTGGGCTCCTCGTCGTCGCTGTGCAGCCCCTTGTCTCTGTTTTCGGCCCTTAACTTGCCTGCCTGCTTGAACACCCAACAATCCCTGTTAGTGTGATTGGCTGGCCTTTCGGGGGTGCCATGTATCTGGCACAAGCGATCGAGTATTCGGTCCAAACTGGACAGGCCCTGAGTATTCTTTTTGAATGGCTTTTTCCGCTGACCGGATTTATAGCCTTTGAATCCGGCATTGACTGCCGTGTCTTCATTGCTGTCGATGTTAACGCGGCGTTTTTGCTTATTCCGACGTGTCCTGTCACTTTTGTCCTTGGTATCCGAATTACCAGGGTTCTTTGATAAGTTGTTACTGCGAGCTAGCCAGTTGTCTTCTCCCGCGCAAAAGCGGGTCATGAGTGTCGTGAGGGCTGCCATGGATTTCGGCTTTTCCTGTCCCAGGTGCCGGGCAAGCCACTCGTCGCGATTGTTATGCTTGAAGGCTGCTAGGGCCTCTGCGTCTGGATAGTCGACTATTTGGTTTTTCTTTGTTAGGAACCGTGTCCAGAATTGTCTGGCCGATTCCTCTAGCTGCTGAATTATGTGGCTTAAGTCGTCGGCATCCGGTGGTCGCACGTAAGTGCCCTGGAAGTTGTCGAGGAATGCGGCTTCCAGGTCCTCCCAAGAACCGATTGAGTCTGCTGGCAAGCTGTTAAGCCAATGTCGGGCCGGTCCTTTAAGTTTGAGCGGGGGGTATTTGATGGCATGTAGATCATCGCCGCGTGCCATGTGGATGTGAAGGAGATAATCCTCGATCCATACCGCCGGGTCTGTTGTGCCATCGTATGATTCGATGTTTACGGGTTTGAAACCCTCTAGGATTTTATGATCCATTACTTCATTCGTGAAGCATAGTGGGTGTGCGGCGCCTCTGTACTGGGCTATATCACGACGTAGCTCGGGAGCGCTATGTCTGTTGTGTTCGGCCCGGCCGGATTTGTTGTATTTGGAGTGAAGATCATTGTCACATGCCGTAGGGCACCTGCGCGATCCGTAGATCGATCTTGTTTGTCTTGCCTTATCCTCCAGTATGTCTCGCAGGTCGGGCGCATTTTCCCGTGCCTTAGTTGAGCGGCGTCGGGGCATGGCTTGGGTGGAGGGCCGAGTGGCCTCTCTGTCGCGGCCGCGAGGTGGCCGGTCTGCCATGTCATGCACTGGTGATGTAGGTGCTTCCTCCTCTGATCGGGGTAGCGGCCTGCGCTTCGGGTAACTCTTGGAGGGGCGTTCGAGTTCATACTCTTCGGCCGTAAGGACTTCAGTCCATCTGTCAGCTAGCAAATCTTGGGCAGCTTTAAGCTATTGTTGCTTTTTCTTGAGGCTGCTTGTCGTGGCTAAAAGCCTGCGTTTAAAACGCTCTTGTTCGGCGGGGTCTGATGGTATGACGAATTCGTCGTCATCGAGGCTTGCCTCGTCTTCGGAGGGAGGCGTATAGTTATCATCCTCGACCTCTCGGTCTGCCGCTCTCTCATGAGGGCTGGCTTCTCCATCTTCCTGTGCCAAATCTTGCTGAGGTGGGTGTTCTTCGGCGTTATCCGGGGTAGTATTATCTCCCGTACCGGAATCACCATTTTTTCTTTGGCGGGATTTAGAGCGGCGCCGCTGACGCCGGCGCTTCAGTTGTTTCTTGGGGGCGTCATCCCCCACTGTTCCATCGCCATCTCCATATTTTGGAGTATCCACCATATATATGTCATATGATGAGGTGGCCTTCCAGCACCCTACAGGTGATGGTTCCTGTTCGTCTCCTACATCGTCATCCATGCCGTCGATGTCTTTGGAGCTGAAGTCAAGCATGTTGGTTAGATCGTCGACAGTGGCTACAAAGTGGGTGGTGGGTGGGCTTTGAATTTCCTTATCATCCGTATCCCACCCTCGCTGACCATAGTCCGGCCAGGGCTCTCCTGATAAAGAGAGAGACTTAAGAGAGTTCAGGATGTCCCAAAAGGCGAATGCTGAAAGATGTCTGCGGCGGTGAACCCCATTATCGACGCCCAATCAGATTCGATTGGCAGGGGCGCGGGGGTTCAGAGTCCGGGGAGGAGTCCGGATCCTCGGAGTCATGGGCCATGCGGAGTGCGGGGCTGGAGTTCGGCTCGATCGCCTCTAAGATTGCAGCCCCTGAGGCAGCGTCTAACCGCTGATCCTCGATCGGCGCAGTATGCTCCGAATCAATGGTCGAAACCGATGCGTATGCGGCCTCCAAGGCGCTGTTCGGCGGCAGATCTATATCATGCCCATCGAGACAGTGCGGCGCGCTTGGCTGTGGCTCGAATCCGTCGAAGATCAAGTCCCCGTGGATGTCAGCCATGTAGTTTAGGCTTCCAAACCTGACCTGATGGCCAGGGGCGTAGCATTCGATCTGCTCTAGGTGGCCGAGTGAATTGGCCCGCAGAGCGAAGCCGCCGAAGACGAAGATCTGTCCGGGGAGAAAAGTTTCACCCTGGACCGTATCGTTGTTGATGATCAAAGGAGCCATCGGGCCTAAAGGCGACGACACAGAGGAACTCTCAGTGAAAGCACCAATGTCGGTGTCAAAAGCGGCGAATCTCGGGTAGGGGGTCCCGAACTGTGCGTCAAGGCCGGATGGTAACAGGAGACAAGGGACAAGGTGTTTTTTACCCAGGTTCGGGCCCTCTCGATGGAGGTAATACCCTACTCCTGCTTGATTAATATTGATGATATGGGTAGTACAAGAGTAGATCTACCACGAGATCAAGGAGGCTAAACCCTAGAAGCTAGCCTATGGTATGATTGTTGTGTATGGAGTTGATTGCCTACGGACTACAACCCTCCGGTTTATATAGACACCAGATAGGGTTAGGGTTACATAAAGTCGGTTACAATGGTAGGAGATCTTGAATATCCGCATCGCCAAGCTTGCCTTCCACGCCAAGGAAAGTTCCATCCGGACACGGGACGAAGTCTTCAATCTTGTATCTTCATAGTCCAGGAGTCCGGCTGAAGGTATAGTCCGGCTACCCGAACACCCCCCAATCCAGGACTCCCTCATCCGCAAACTGTAACTCAGAAGACACATACTGAAGAGCAATAACCTGATCCAACACACTAGTGTGCACAAAGAAAGCATCAACGCTAATATGCTTCGTGAGCTCATGGTTCACAGGGTCACGTGCAATGCTAATATCATACATATTGCCAGACAATAGTAGAGTAGGTGTAGTGACAAAAACACCAAAGCCCTAGACTAACAACCGTAACCAAGTCACCTCTGCCGTCAAAAGAGCCATAGCTCGCAACTCAACCTCTGCACTCAAATGGGAAGCTGCAATTTGTTTCTTCGTTTTCCATACAATGAGAGAACCACCAAGAAAAACATAGTAAGCAAAAAATGAATGGCGATCTGAGGGATCACTAGGCACGTAGCACCCGAATAGGCCTAAAGCTGTAATGAACTAGAGAGGGGGAAATAGACGGTGAGAGATCGTGCTACGACGATCTCGGAGAACACAAAGGAAGTGACTATACCGAAGTGAGAGCAGAGACAAACTAACTCAAAATATGGACTGGATAAGAGATATCTGAACGAGTGACAGCTAGATAGACAAGACTCCCAACAAGATGACGATAATGCGTTGGATTATGGTCCATGTCTTGTTGATACACAATGACATCCAAGTCACCAATGGGATTGTAATGAATCTCTTCTTCTTCTTCCGCGTAAGCATCATCTTGAGCAATAGCATGATCATCAACACTAGCAATAGCATTTCATCAACATGAGCAATAGCATCATCATCAACATGAGCAATAGCATCACCACGAACTACTATAGCTCTATCATTGATCTCCTCTTGATTTGGTTGGCTACTTGGTGATTGGCTAGAAGAATCGTGGACATACACCTCGACCTGACCATCATTTATTGGGGAGGACACATTCTGGTTCAAGTCGAGTTGTAGCTGAGGAACTTCAAATTTTGTGGAAAATAATTCAAGTGACTTGCCTTGTGATCCCTCAACTTTATCCTTGTACACATCCCAATGCAATTCGAAGGTGATGGGCATACTCTTTAATCCGAACTTTACTCCCACTCTAACATCATACCTCCAGTAAGCTTCACCTCATCACTTGGATTAATCCAATGTAAGACGGTTCTCACTTTCACTACAACATCCTCACAGCTTGAACTTGTCAAAAAACCATGGGCTCCTCCCCTTCACCGGCATTTCCATTCATAAATGCCTCCTTGTCCAAGTACAACACATTAACGAGTCTATACATCTAAGAAAAATGGAGAAAAAAAATCAAGTCATCCATGGGATGGCCAATTCATATGGATGAACTACCTACAATATGCATACTTTGAATCAAGGAACTTGTATGCATTGCATAGAAACAACAAGACAAACATGATCAAATTACATCCATAGCCTTAACCCAAAACCTAACTATAACCCTAACCCTAACCCTCCCCTAAAAAACCCACTAACCCTTGCACAAGATCTTGTTACCCCCAACAATGCTAGGCACAAAATACATAGGCAAAGCACAAACACAACCATAAATGCATCATATTGTTTGATTTCACAACAATAAGAGCAAGAACTAGGGTTTGCAACAATGTGATCAATCCTACCAAAATATATGATTCCAACTAACCAAAAGAAGGGGGAGTGCAAGAGGTACCTTGGGTGATGCAAATGCTTCAGATCCACCAGATAAATCTCTAGCAATGGAGAGAGATTTAGTGGGTGCTTTGGTGGGGAGAGAGGGGGTAAAGAGGATGAGCTCGGTGGGAAGAAGGATATTAGATGTGAATGGGTGGGTGGGGGCCCACCCATCCACCCCAACACCTTATCCACTACACAGACCTATTGCTGGGGTGCTTGGCGGTAGGCTCGAGCACCCTACCGCCGGGGTCCTGGGCGGCAGGCCACTTTGCCACAACAGCTGTGTAAATGACTATCAATGGCATGTCGTTAACCTACCGCCTGGGGGTGTGGCGGTAGGATGTGATACCCTACCGCCGGATCAGGTGGCAGTAGGAAAAAACGGTCAAATCCTGATTTTTTTTGCAACCATGGTCAGATACGGATAAAGTTTGGAAAAGGGTCAAAACATCAAATTTGCCCTCTGAAAATTGTTCAGAAATTGTCATGTGTATAACATTGTTCTTGTCTTTGTGTACATAAATTTCTAAGCAGAAAACATGTGCGATGTTGGCCCGCATGGCTACTATGCAGGCGGGCACGACCGTACTCAGGACAGCCTAAATGCCAAGGTGCGCCCTGGAGTTGCGGGATTTCAGACTTCCGGTGATTGCGATGGTAGAAGAGATCGGTAATGCTACATATACGGGGTTAAGGCATCTCCAACGACAACCCGTAAATTTTCTCCCGCATCCATCCGTGTACAGGAGGGCCAGCCCGCAGACACGGGTGCGGGAGGCCGTTGTCCAACGCTATCCTGTATATGTACGTCAGTAAATTCAAATTCAAATATACTCTGATTTACACAACGCGTCGGTCACACCAACGCCGGATCCCATGCTCGATCGCAACCAAAAAGGGGCAAATTTGCTTAGGTTTTACATGTCCAAATCCAAAAGAACAACGGTCCTGCAGTCTGTGTATTTCTGCCCTGTCGGGCCGGCAATCCCAGACGTGTGCTCCCCGATTAAGGAGGTGACGTCGTCATCGTGTACACCACCTTCGCGTATGCGTCCACTGATACGTTTCCAACGTATCTATAATTTTTGATTGTTCTATGCTATTATATTATCTGTTTTGGATGTTTTATATCCATTAATATGCTACATTATATGATTTTTGGGACTAACCTATTAACCTAGAGCCCAGTGCCAGTTCCTATTTTTTCCTTGTTTTAGAGTTTCGGAGAAAAGGAATACCAAACGGAATGAAACTTTCATGATGATTTTTCTTGGACCAGAAGACATCTAAAGGGCTTGGAGTGCACGTCAGGAAAGCCACGAGGCGGCCACAAGGTTGGAGGGCGCGCCCCCCACCCTTGTGGGCCCCTCGTGACTCCACCGACCTATTTCTTGCACCTATATATTCTCAAATATCCCAAAACCTTCCAGGGGAGCCACGAAACCTTTCCACCACCGCAACCTTCTGTATCGGTGATATCCCATCTAGGGGCCTTTTCCGGCGTCCTACCGGAGGAGGATTCGATCACGGAGGGCTTCTACATCGACACCATTGCCTCTTCGATGAAGTGTGAGTAGTTTACCACAGACCTACGGGTCCATAGCTAGTAGCTAGATGGCTTCTTCTCTCTCTTTGATTCTCATACCATGTTCTCCTCGGTGTTCTTGGAGATCTATTTGATGTAATACTTCTTTGCGGTGTGTTTGCTGAGATCGGATGAATTGTGGATTTATGATCAGCTTATCTATGAATATTATTTGAATCTCCTCTGAATTATTATATGCATGATTTCATATCTTTGCAGGTCTCTTCGAACTATCGATTTGGTTTGGCCAACTAGATTGTTTTTTCTTGCAATGGGAGAAGTGCTTAGCTTTGGGTTCAATCTTGCGGTGCTCGATTCTTGTGACAGAAAGGGAACCGACACGTATTGTATTGTTGCCATCGAGGATAACAAGATGGGGTTTTCATCATATTGCTTGAGTTTATCCCACTACATCATGCCATCTTACTTAATGTGTTACTCTGTTCTTCATGAACTTAATACTCTAGATGCAGGCAGGAGTCGGTCGATGTGTGGAGTAATAATAGTAGATGCAGAATCGTTTCGGTCTACTTGACACGGATGTGATGCCTATATTCATGATCATTGCCTTAGATATCGTCATAACTTTGCGCTTTTCTATCAATTGCTCGGCAGTAATTTGTTCACCCACCATAATACTTTCCATCTTGAGAGAAGCCTCTAGTGAAACCTATGGCCCCCGGGTCTATTTTCCATCATATAATCTTCTATTTTCCATCATATAAGTTTTCGATCTACAATTTTAGTTTCCTATTTACTTTCTCTGCAATCTTTTACTTTTCGATCTATAAACCAAAAATATTACTTTACCGTTTATCCATCTATATCGGATCTCACTTTCCAAATAACCGTGAAGGGATTGACAAACCCTTATCGCGTTGGGTGCAAGTTGGTGTTTGTTTGTGCAGGTATTTGGTGGCTTGTTGCGTTGTCTCCTACTAGATTGATACCTTGGTTCTCAAAAGCCGAGGGAAATACTTACTCTACTTTGCTGCATCAACCTTTTTTCTTCAAGGGAAAAACCAATGCAAGCTCAAGAGGTAGCAAGAAGAATTTCTGGCGCCGTTGCCGGGGAGATCTACGCCAAGCCGAGACATACCAAGTAACCATAATAAACTCTCATCCCTCGCATTACATTATTCGCCATTCGCCTCTCATTTTCTTCTCCCCCGCTTCTAAAATGATTTTCAAAAAGATTCCTTTTCTTCGCTCCTCTTCTGTTTGCCTTCTTCGCTTGCTTTTTGTGTGCTCGTGTGTTGGATTGTTTGCTTTGTCGCAATGATTCTCCAAAAATGTTTACCCTCACCTTAGGAGGTTAGACGAAATTGAGAATAATGTTAGAAGCTTCATGTCTTTGCAATTTGAGCACAACAATTTATTTAGAAACGAGCTCAAGGAGCACAAAAGTGTTATGGAGTACATGAATAAAGAGCTTGATGATATGTCTAAGGAGTTTTATGGTCTGAGGTCTCGGTTTGTGCATCTTGAAAATTTGGTAGATCAAATCTTTGGTAAACAAGCTACTTTAGTAAACAAAATGGCCGCCAAACCAGAGGCTAAAAATAATGATGAAGATCTTAAAAGGATTGATGTGACTCCTATTGAATCTTTGTTTTCCAATGTAAATCTTGATAAAGATGGAACTGGAGATGAGTCAACTTTAGTTAGAAAGGGTCCCAATTATTCGGAGTTTTTAGATCTTGATGCAAAAATTGATAAAAGTGGGATTGGAGAGGTCAAAACTTTAAGTAGCAATGAACCCACTCTTTTGGATTTTAAGGAATTTAATTATGACAATTGTTATTTAATAAATTGTATTTCCTTGTTGCAATCCATGTTGAATTCTTCTCATGCTTATAATCAAAACAAAGCTTTTACTAAACATATTGTTGATGCTATGATGAAATCTTTTGAAGAAAAGCTTGAATTGGAAGTTTATATACCTAGAAAACTTTATGATGAGTGGGAACCTACTATAAGATTAGTATTAAAGATTATGAATGCTATGCTTTGTGTTATTTTGGTGCTAGTGTTTCCACGATTCCAAAAACTCTATGTGGTGTGTTAGGTTTCTGTGAATTTGATGATTGTTCCTTAAATTTGCATCTTGCGGATTCCACTATTAAAAAACCTATGGGAAGGATTAATGATGTTCTTATTGTTGAAAATAGGAATATTTGCCCATAGATTTCATTGTTCTGGATATAGATTGCAATCCTACATGTCCTATTATTCTTGGTACACCTTTCCTTCAAATGATTGGTGCAATTATTGATATGAAAGAAGGAAATATTAGATTTCAATTTCCGTTAAGGAAAGGCATGGAACTCTTACCTAAAAAGAAAATTAAATTGCCTTATGAATCTATTATGAGAGCCACTTATGGATTGCATGCCAAAGATGACAATACTTAGATCTATTCGTGTTTTATGCCTAGCTAAGGGAGTTAAACAATAGCGCTTGTTGGGAGGCAACCCAATTTTATTTTTGTTCTTGATTTTTAGGTCCTGCCTTGCAATAAATATTTCATCTAGCCTCTGGTTAGATGTGTTTTTGTGTTTCAATTAGTGTTTGTGCCAAGTAAGACTTTGGCATAGCTTATGGTAATAGTTGATTTGATCCTGCTGAAAAACAGAAACTTTTGCGCTCAGGAGATTAGTTTTCAGTTTTAGCAGAAGCACGATAAAATACTGATCCTTTTTGCAGAGGATTAATAAACAAAGTTCTTAGGACTTCCTAATTTATCAGGATTTTTTGGAGTTACATAAGTATTCGAAATATCCAGATTTCTACAAACTGTTCTGTTTTTGACAGATTCTATTTTTCGCGTGTTGTTTGCTTATTTTGATGAATCTATGGCTAGTATCAGGGGTATGAATCATGGAAAAGTTGGAATACAGTAGATATTACACAAATATAAATAAGGAATGAGCTCACAACAGTACCAAAAGTGGTGATTTATTTTCTTATACTAACGGAGCTTACGAGATTTTCTGTTGAGTTTTGTGTTGTGAAGTTTTCAAGTTTTGGGTAAGGATTTGATGGACTATGGAATAAGGAGTGGCAAGAGCCTAAGCTTGGGGATTCCCAAGGCACCCCAAGGTAATATCCAAGGAGTCCAAATGCCTAAGCTTGGGGATGCCCAAGGCACCCCAAGGTAATATCCAAGGAGGCCAAATGCCTAAGCTTGGGGATGCCCCGGGAAGGCATCCCCTCTTTCATCTTTGTCTACCGGTGACTTTACTTGAGTCTATATTTTTATTTGCCACATGATATGTGTTTTGCTTGGAGCGTCTTGTATGATTTGAGTCTTTGCTTTTTAGTTTGCCACAATCATCCTTGTTGTACACACCATTTGAGAGAGACACGCATGAATCGTGATTTATTAGAATACTCTATGTGCTTCACTTATATCTTTTGAGCTAGGAAAAATTGCTCTAGTGCTTCACTTATATTTTTTTAGAGCACGGTGGTGGCTTTATTTTATAGAAATTGATGAACTCTCGTACTTCACTTATATTATTTTAAGATATGAAGATGGTGATATTAAAGTCATGCTAGTGAGTAATTGTGAATTTGAGAAATACTTGTGTTAAAGTTTGTGAGTCCCGTAGCATGCACATATAGTGAACCGTTATGTGATGAAGTCGGAGCATGATTTACTTATTGATTGTCTCCCTTATGAGTGGCAGTCGGGGACGAGCGATGGTCTTTTCCTACCAACCTATCCCCCTAGGAGCATGCGCGTAGTACTTTGTTTTGATAACTAATAGATTTTTGCAATAATAAGTGAGTTCTTTATGACTAATGTCCAGTCCATGGATTATACGCACTCTCACCTTTCCGCCATTGCTAGCCTCTCTAGTATCGCGCAACTTTCACCAGTACCATAAACCCACCATATACCTTCCTCAAAAAAGCCACCATACCTACCTAGTATGGAATTTCCATAGCCATTCTGAGATATATTGCCATGCAACTTTCCACCGTTCTGTTTATTATGACACACTCCATCATTTTCATATTGTTATGCATGATCATGTAGTTGACATCGTATTTGTCGCAAAGCCACCATTCATCATTTTTTATACATGTCACTCTTGATTCATTGCACATCCCGGTACACCACCGGAGGCATTCACATAGAGTTAAATTTTGTTATAAGTATCGAGTTGTAATTCTTGAGTTGTAAGTAAATAAAAGTGTGATGATCTTCATTATTAGAACATTGTCCCATGTGAGGAAAGGACGATGGAGACTATGATTCCCCCACAAGTCGGGATGAGACTCCAGACGAAAAAAGAGGCAAAAAAAGAGAGAAGGCCCAAAAATGAGAGAAAAAAGAGAAGGGGCAATGTTACTATCCTTTTACCACACTTGTGCTTCAAAGTAGCACCATGATGTTCTTGATAGAGAGTCTCCTATGATATCACTTTCATATAATGGTGGGAATTTTCATTATAGAACTTGGCTTGTATATTCCAACGATGGGCTTCCTCAAAATTTCCCTAGGTCTTCATGAGCAGGCGAGTTTGATGCACACCCACTTAGTTTTCTTTTTGAGCTTTCATAAACTTATAGCTCTAGTTCATCCATTGCGCGGCAATCCCTACTCACTCACATTGATATCTATTAATGGGCATCTCCATAGCCCTTTGATACGCCTAGTTGATGTGAGACTATCTCCTTCTTTTTGTCTTCTCCACAACCACTGTATATTCCACCTATAGTGCTATGTCCATGGCTCACACTCATGTATTGCGTGAAAGTTGAAAAAGTTTGAGAACATCAAAAGTATGAAACAATTGCTTGGCTTGTCATCGGTGTTGTGCTTGATTTAAATTTTTTGTGTGATGAAGATGGAGCATAGCCAGACTATATGATTTTGTAGGGATAGGCTCTCTTTGGCCATGTTATTTTGAGAAGACATAATTATTTTTTTAGTATGCTTGATGTATTATTGTTTTTATGTCAATATTAAACTTTTGTGTTGAATAATACAGATCTGAACATTCATGCCACAATAAAGAGAAATTACATGGATAAATGTGTTAGGTAGCATTCCACATAAAAAATCTGTTTTTATCATTTACCTACTCGAGGACGAGCAGTCATTAAGCTTGGGGATGCTTGATACGTCTCTAACGTATCTATAACTTTTGATTGTTCCATGCTATTATATTATCTGTTTTGGATGTTCATATGCATTAATATGCTATTTTATATGATTTTTGGGACTAACCTATTAACCTAGAGCCCAGGTGCCAGTTCCTTTTTTCCTTGTTTTAGAGTATCGCAGAAAAGGGATACCAAACGGAATGGAACTTTCGCGATGATTTTTCTTGGACCAGAAGACATCCAGAGGGCTTGGAGTGCACATCAGGAAAGCCACGAGGCGGCCACAAGGTTGGAGGGCGCGCCCAGGGGGTAGGGCGTGTCCCCCACCCTTGTGGGCCCCTTGTGACTCCACCGACCTATTTCTTCCGCCTATATATTCTCAAATATCCCAAAACCTTCCAGGGGAGCCACGAAACCACTTTTCCATCGCCGCAACCTTCTGTACCTGCGAGATCCCATCTAGAGGCCTTTTTCGGCGTCCTTTCGGAGGGGGATTTGATCACGGAGGGCTTCTACATCAACACCATTGCCTCTTCGATGAAGAGTGAGTAGTTTACCATAGACCTACAGGTCCATAGCTAGTGACTAGATGGCTTCTTCTCTCTCTTTGATTCTCAATACCATGTTCTCCTCGATGTTCTTGGAAATATATTCAATGTAATACTTTTTTGATGTGTGTTTGCTGAGATCCGATGAATTGCGGATTTATGATCAACTTATCTATGAATATTATTTGAATCTCCTCTGAATTCTTATATGCATGATTTGATATCTTCGCAAGTCTCTTCTAACTATCAATTTGGTTTGGCCAACTAGATTGGTTTTTCTTGGAATGGGAGAAGTGCTTAGCTTTGGGTTCAATCTTGCGGTGCTCGATACTAGTGACAGAAGGGGAACCGACACGTATTGTATTGTTACCATCGAGGATAACAAGATGGGTTTTTCATCGTATTGCTTGAGTTTATCCCGCTACATCATGTCATCTTACTTAATGCATTACTTTGTTCTTCATGAACTTAATACTCTAGATGCAGGTACGAGTCGGTCGATGTGTGGAGTAATAATAGTAGATGCAGGATCGCTTCGGTCTACTTGACATAGACGTGATGCCTATATTCATGATCATTGCCTTAGATATCGACATAACTTTGCGCTTTTCTATCAATTGCTCGACAATAATTTGTTCACCCACCGTAATACTTTCTCTCTTGAGAGAAGCCTCTAGTGAAACCTATGGCCCCCGGGTCTATTTTCCATCATATAAGTTTCCGATCTATAGTTTTAGTTTCCCATTTACTTTCTTTGCAATCTTTTACTTTCTGATCTATAAACCAAAAATACCAAAAATATTACTTTACCATTTATCCACCTATATCAGATCTCACTTTGCAAATAACCATGAAGGGATTAACACCCCCTTATCGCATTGGGTGCAAGTTTGTTTGTGCAGGTATTCGGTGGTTTGTTGCGTTGTCTCCTACTGGATTAATACCTTGGTTCTCAAAAGCTAAGGGAAATACTTACTCTACTTTTCTGCATCACCCTTTCCTCTTCAAGGGAAAAACCAACGCAAGCTCAAGAGGTAGAATTCGCCTCCGCTCATAGTCCGCCGCCGCCAACTCATCTTTCTGCTGCAACATCTCGTAGCGGACGGATTACATGATCATTTTTGCGTCAGCATCCAAAGAGTCACTTTTCAAGGTCAACATCTTGGTGTCCTCCGCGTTGGCGGTGATCTTCACCCTATTTTCCTCGAGCGTGGCCTTCCTATCTTCAATCATGGTCCTCTCCTCTCTTTGAAATTGAGCTCTTTGTCTATCATCTCCATCAACAGTTTAAACCTATCCGCCTTCTTCTTCTCATTGATGTCCGAGTGCCTCATGCATGCCTCCTCCTTCGCCAAGATGTCCTCGAACCTCTCCATCATCTTGGCTGCCACACCTTCTCGCTTTGCCCTCTCCTCCTCCAACTTCTTCCCTCGTAAAAAATTTCTCACCTTTTTTGGCGGTTCTTGGGTTGGGTCAATAGAGTCACTAGTTTCTTCTTTGTTGTCTTGGGTTTTGGTCTTGTCAATGAAAAGGTTCCACTTATATTACCCATTCAACTTCAACCAACAATGCATGATGGTGAAGGACATCTTCTCCAACTTCTTGTACACCACACAAGCATGAGTAGGCTCCAAAGTGAAACAATGTCGACAATGCATATCCGTCTAGTGAGCAACAAAACAATACATGTCCGGCTAGTGATCGACAAAACTAAAGTGTATTCGGGTAGTGATCAACAAAACAAAAGCATATCCGGCTAGTGAGAAACTTACTTCCTCAGTGACTTGTGCACCGCTAGGCCACCGTGCGATGAGATGCTTCAAGTGCCCACAATACTTGGACACGGCCTCTTGGATGGTGTCACACCCTAGCTAGTCATGCATCAGAGTGTGTGCATCATGTTTAAAATTCCATTTAATTTTGAAATGGGGATTTGTGAAACCCTCAGAATCATTTCTGAAAATGATCCAAATAAAAATTTCTCCAAAAAGGTCCAAGAAAATGCTCATGTTGCTCTCTGAAAATATTGGACAGAGATAAAAATCAAACCAATATTTTTAAGAGCTCATAGGTATTTATTTTGGGCATTTGGAATTAATGTATAAATATTTGCATTGGAAATATATTAGTTATATATATTAATATATGTCCAAAAACTATGCCACCTGTTGGGGAGCTCTGGAATAATATATCTAGCTCCTGCAAAAATTGGCATAAGGAAATAAAATGATTTAATATTTTATTTAAATCAAAACAAATGTCAGAAATTAGAAAACAGAAATAAATAAAGGGGAGGACCTTACCTGGGCCTTTTACCTGGCGCCTCTGGCCCAGCCAGCTGGCCGGCCCAGCCCACCTCCTCATCTGTCGTCTTCGTCCTCGACAGAGGGAGGGGAGTGTGCCCGGCGCGCGCGCGCGCCACCGCGCCACGCCACCTGCTCGCCTGCCTGCCTGCCCCTCCCCTCCTCGTCTGGATGGCCTGGAACGACGCCACGCCCTCCCCTGCTCTCTCTCACTCTCCCCGGTTCTTCCCCTCCTCTCCCTCGCTCTCTCTCTCACGGCCGAACACCACCATCGCCGCCGTTCGCCATAGCAGCCGTCACCGGCCACCCCTCGCCCCTCCACTGAGCTCAGGAGCTCCGCCGCGACCCCCTCTTCCTCCCCACCAAGCCAAGCCCCTCGGGAAGCTCTGCATCGCCTCCACGCCATCGTCTTCCTCCTCGGGCTCTGACCACCATCGCCGTCGATTCACCGTCTCCAGCGCGTCCCCGAGCCCGCTTCGACGCCCACTGCAACCGCGGTGAGCTCTGCCACCGTTTCCCCCTCTTTTCCCCCTCGTTCCCGCACCGTAACCCCGTTTCCCACCACGGCCGAACCTCCGCCGTCACCGAGCTCGCCGCCGACGCAGCTCCGGTGACCATTTGGTCACCCCGGCGAGTCCAACAAGTCCGTAAGGACCCGTAGAACCCCTCCAACGCCTCAGCTCCCTCGCCTGCGAGCAGCAACGCCGATCCCGACCGCACCCGAACTCCGGCCGCCGCTCACGAGCTCGCCGTCGTCGGTACCGGCCACCACAGGCACGGCCACCACCACCGTTCGACGCGCGGGAGCAAGGGCTCTCCAACGAGCCCAAGCACGGCCTCGCCCGTGCCCTGTAGCGTGTTTCCGTATCGCGCCGCCGTCTCGGGCCTCGCCGGCGTCATGTCGCCGGTGGGTTTGACCTGTTTGACCTGGGGTTTGACCCCCCAGAGTCACTGACGCGTGGGCCCCGTCGGCCAGGTGGTCAGATTAGTGCTAATCATTGTTAGTTAACCCCCTGACACTGACCAGTGGGCCCCAGCGCCACTAATTCCTAATTAGGATTAAATTAACCCTGTTAAACCCCCCTGTCACTGACGTGTGGACCCCACACGTCAGGTTTGACCCCAGCCAGCCGCAGTTGACCACTGACGTCATGCTGACGTCATGCTGGCGCAATATATATATATTTCTGGATTTAATTTAAATCAGGAAATTCCAGAATATTATTTAAACTTCAAAAATTCATAACTTTTATTCGGTAACTCCAAATTAGACAAATTATATATGAAAAATGATCAGAAAAATCCAATCTATCCATCTGTACTATTTTCATGCATGATCAAACAAGTTAAATTGATGTTTAAAGCAGAACAAGGAAAAGCACTTTAAAAGGCCATGTTTGAGTTTGAAATTTGAATCTTTGATTCAAATTGGTTCAAACCCTTCCGGTTTTAGCTGCATTAGCCCAACACACTCATATTGCCATGTTTCATGCATGCATCATATTGTTGCACATTGTTTGGTGATGGTTGTGTATCGGTGTCCTTTACGACAGGTTCTGCCTCCGAGGAGTACCGTGATTACCCTAACGAAGAACCGTATCAGTGCATCGAACCATCAGGCAAGCAACCAACCATTTGATCATATCGATACAATCCCATGTTCTCGCTCCTGCTCTCTTTTACTGCATTAAGACAACGCGTTTCAAACTGCTGTGTGCTACGGTAGTTGAACCCATTTCCTCTGCATGACCTGTCATTGCCACAGTAACTAGATGAAACCCACTAGCATGTGTAGGAGTTGATTGAGCCATATGTATGTGTTGTTCCTACCTTGCTATGCCTGTTATGCTTAGAGTCGTGTCAGGTCTGGTTCGTCTGGGTGATGGGCTAGAGTGAAATGATTATGTCGGTAATGAGAGTGGTGTGGTGAACATGATTTGGTAAAGGTATCGATGAGAGGCCATGTAGGAGTACATGGTGGGTTGTTTCATTGAAGCCGACCTTAAGCACTGAGATCTGTATGTGTGATTTAAGAATCAGCTACTACCATGCATTGGGCCCGAAACCAATGGACCCTCTCGGCTTCTTATTCACCCTAGTTCTCCGTCCAGGAGTTGCAAGTAGTTTCTGGTGTTTGTAGCCTACTGGAGGCCGTGGACAGCGCTGACCGTAGGGTTGGGCTGTGATGCGGTAGGTACGTGGCACGGTGTACCGAATACCCGTTAGGTATCTCGGGAACCCTGTTCACATCGTTCGGGGCCGTATGGGAAACCTCGGCCGGACTCCCTGCGGATGGAACCTGGATAGGCGATAAACCTGGACTGGAGGCTTAGGTGATTAGGTAGGTCGTGGCCGACACCCACGTTGGGCTTCCGCTTGAAGGTTGCCGAGTACATGTCGTGTAAACGACGGTAAGTGGTGAGAGCGTGTATGAAGAAGTACACCCCTGCAGGGTTAACATGATCTATTCGAATAGCCGCGTCCGCGGTAAAGGACTACTTGGTTGCCTATATAGTTCATAGACAAGTAAATGGAAACTACTAAAAGCCTCAAGATAAGTGTGAGTGCCGAGGATGGCTCTTCCGTAGGAAGACGGAGGCGGATCCTCGGTAGTGTATTGAATTGGTGAGTAGTGGACTCGTGTGCGCAAAACCATTTCAAGTTGAAGTATCGTAGGATAGTCTAGCCAAGAGTCAAAGCTGGCTTGCTGCAATAACTCCACCAACCCTTCTTGATAATATGCATGTATGTAGGATCTGATGTAAGTCTTGCTGAGTACCTTTGTACTCATGTTGCTATAATTTACATTTTTACAGAAGACGCTGCAACCCCTTCTGATGGGTTCTATGTAGACATTGACATCAACGAGTAGGCTAAAGGCCCAGGTGGTGACCCTGAGCTTGTGAAGGACCACATAGTATAGCTAGGCTTTCCAAGCCTCTTTTATTTTACTAGTTGTCTGTACTCAGACAAGTTACTTCCGCTGCTGGTTTGTATGACTGTATGACTTGAATGTTGGGTCGTGAGACCCGTACCTTTGTGTATGTTATGTATGGCTCCCTGAGCCTTAAATAAAGTACTTGTGTCGTAGAGTCATGTTGTGATGCTTCGTTGTATTTGCACATATCGAGCATATTGTGTGTATGATTGAAATGCTTGGTATGTGTGGGATCTGACTATCTAGTTGTTTATCTTTAGTAGCCTCTCTTACCGGGAAATGTCTCCTAGTGTTACCGCTGAGCCATGGTAGCTTGCTACTGCTCTGGAACACTTAGGCTGGCCGGCATGTGTCCTTCTTCGTTCCTGTGTCTGTCCCTTCGGGGAAATGTCACGCTTTGAGTACCGGAGTCCTGTTAGCCCGCTACAGCCCGGTTTACCGGAGTCCTGCTAGCCCAGTGCTACAGCCCGGACCCACTTGCTGATGACCGACACGTTCGAAGCTGGGTCATGGATGCCTGTCCCCGTAAGTCTGTGCCACTTTGGGTTTACGACTAATCATGTCAGCCCGGGCTCTTTATCATATGGATGCTAGCGACACTATCATATACGTGAGCCAAAAGGCGCAAACGGTCCCGGGCAAAGGTAAGGCGACACCCGTGGGGATACCGTGCGTGAGGCCGCAAAGTGATATGAGGTGTTACCGGCTAGATCGATGTGACATCGAGTCGGGGTCCTGACAGCGTTGGCATCAGAGCCGGACTGCCTGTAGGTTCTCCAAGCCAAACTGGTCGATGTTGAGTCTAGAAATTCTTTAGTTATATGTAGGGGAATTGTTTGTGGGTTGGAACGTAAGGCTCTTTTTACTCCTTTATCTTATGACATTCTGATCTGAGTCAGTCCATTCTTCCACCGGGGGTTAAGGAATTAGGATCTATTCTCTCTATCAGGATCTCGTGTTACTAATCAGTAGTACCTTATAGGTATGAAGGATACAAGCCTAGTTCAGTTCTTTTACCATATTATGTTGCTAGGATGGTCTCAGAACTTTGATATGATGATGTTAAGTGTGTATGAAATCCTTTGTCAAATGTCTCAAAATCCTTCTTGAGCATTTACAGCTGTTATGCTGCCGAAATTTTGCTAGAAATTCTAATGCCTTTGCATTATGATTGTGCTTTCAGATGGCCACTCGCGACCTCAATCAAGTGGTTCGCCTGACTCGATGCCTAGATGTACCCGGCCATACTGCCAAGTTGGTCAGGGTAATGACTGAGGCTGGATACCGCTGGTATCCTGAGTACACGGTCGAAGAGCAATTCCGAGACTTTAATCAAAGCCAGTATCTCTGCACTGTCAGGATATTTCCATCTTATCCTGGATCCACCGAGCCCCTTCACTGCTCCTATGGACTCGGGGTTACTATTGAGATGGCTGTGCAGGACGCCGCTTACTCTATGATGACCATCATGCGAGTCAGATCTGGTCTATTTCGGGACTCTGATTTCGGGTATATGCCAGGATCACTTCCGGGAGCACAAGGGTATCTCCAGGCTATCTATGCTGACCCCACTCAGGAGGATTCACGGACTCGCACCACTGCTGAGATGCTCGAGGATAAGGACCGTGAAAATCGGGCCTTGAGGTTAGAGCTCTTCAATACCCGTGCTGACCACTGGGCCACATTGACTCGGTTTGCACCGGCGGTGCAAGCTGGATATTCAGATATGCGCGATCTCTATCCTGTGAGATCTGCTCTGCCAGACGTGATGGGTTGGCGTGATGTAGGAGGCATCACCCCACCTCGCGGTCCCCGCAGGCCACCGTCTGTTGGTCCAAGACCTCATCCTAGCCCCTATGGTCCACAAGCTCCGCGAGATCGTCTATTTCCGGATGATCATGTTGAGCTTCCAGGCTATGGAGGTGACTTCTACGAGGACTACTACGGATCGGTCTGAGTTAGTGGTAGTATCACTAGTTCGCACTAGCTGTGTCGTCTATCGTCCCGCGTGACTCGTGGGATATGACCTAGTTTGTACTCTTTCCGGAGGAGTAGAAAAATAATGTAAAGGAGCTTGGAATGCCTCCGATGAGATGTAATCCTCTTTTCACTGTAATAGTACTTTGTTTGGTCTTGTACTAAACCCTGTATGGTGTGTATGACGATGGAATAAAGAAGCAGTTTCTGTATTTACCATGTCATACGGATGATCATCTTGCATTTCGAGTTATTCCTTACATTTTATATCCTATGTCGGAATTTTATCATCCTGACTAAATCATTGTCTTGTTTACCTAGGATGGTCAACACGCGCACTAACCCTGCTCCTCAAGAGCAGGCCGAAGGCAGTGAAGTCAGGGATGCAAATCTGCCTCATCCTCCTTCCCTAGCCGAGGTTATGATGGAAGCTGAGAGAAACAAGCGGGAGACCAACCGTTTGTTGGAGCGTATTGAACAGAACACAGCACACCATCAGAGGACTAACGTGGTGTCACTCAGTGATTTTATCAAATTACATCCACCCACGTTCCACCACTCCATCGAGCCTCTCGACGATGATGACTGGCTTCGCAGTATCTCTCACAAACTGCGTTCCGCGCTGGTAGCAGAGGCTGACAAGGTCACCTTTGCTGCATATCATCTTGAAGGCCCCGCCAGTCTATGGTGGGAGAATTATGGAGCTATGCGCCCAGCGGGCCATGTCACTACTTGGGCTGAATTCAGTGAGGCTTTCCGTGAACATCACATTCCGGAGGGTCTCATGGACCGTAAACGTGAGGAATTTTGCAGTTTCACTCAGGGCCGACTTTCTGTGGATGCTTACAGCAGGGAGTTTGGTAACCTCGCACGATATGCAACCGAGGAAGTTTCTACTGACGCCAAGAAGCAAGCAAGGTTCCGTAAGGGCCTTAGTCCTGAGCTTCGTCGTGACCTCCGTCTGCATGAGTGCACATCTTTTCAGAAACTTGTCAACAAAGCCATCAGTGCTGAAACTGGTCAGACTGACTATGATGCAACACGCAAGCATGGCCGTGACATGGGTTCCTCATCCGGAGCTGGTCCTCAGAAGCGCCGCGTGTGGGTACCCAACACCGCCCTGCCACCCAGGTTCACACCGAGGCCATCTTTCCAGGCGCCTCGCCCCGTTCAACAGTCTGCACCAGCCAAGCCCTATGGGTGTCCAACCAACAATGCTTCCCCACGTACCAGTTCCGTGACTTGTTTCAAGTGTGGGGAATCTGGCCACTATATGCGTGAGTGTCCCCAGACCAACCCCAACCAGTCTGCTAAAGCTGTTGGCCGTGGCAAGCCAACAGGGAAAGTGTTCCACGCCAAGCCGGTCACCGCTTCACGTGGCCATGTCAACTGTATCTCGGCCGAAGAAGCTCAAGAGGATCCCAACGTCGTTCTCGGTACGCTTCTTGTCAATTGCCACCCGGCATCTGTTCTTTTCGATACAGGAGCCTCTCATTCATTTATATCCGAGAACTATGCTCGTTTGCATAACACTGCATTCTGTGACATGCCATCCACTATGGAAATTTCTACTCCCGGGTCTAGATGGCAGACCTCTAGGGTAAGTTATGGAAATGAAATCCAAGTCGACAGACTTGTTTTTCTTGCATCTTTGATAGCTCTCAAATCTTCAGATATTAATATCATTTTGGGTATGGATTGGATGTCAGCTCATCATGCCAAAATTGATTGCTTCTCTAGGACTGTTCAACTCACCCATCCTTCGGGGAAGATAGTCAATGTCTTGACCCAAATAGCCAAGCGACAATTATATTCTCTTAACGCCAGCCCTTTGCCAGACCTTGAGGACGTTCCGGTAGTCCGTGACTTCCCGGATGTCTTCCCAGAGGAATTGCCAGGTGTTCCACCTGACAGGGATGTTGAGTTCGTAATAGACCTCATCCCAGGAACCGTGCCGATTGCTAGAAGACCCTATAAGATGGCACCCCTAGAACTAGCCGAGCTTAAGAAACAACTCGATGAGTCCTTGAAAAAGGGTTTCATCCGCCCTAGTTCATCTCCGTGGGCTTGCCCCGTCCTATTCGTCAAGAAGAAGGATGGTACGGACCGGATGGTTGTAGATTACCGACCTGTCAATTTGGTCACAATCAAGAACAAATATCCGCTTCCCAGGATCAACGACCTGTATGATCAGCTCGCTGGATCCTCAGTCTTCTCCAAGATGGATTTGAGGTTGGGCTACCATCAAATCAAAATCAGAAACGGGGACATTCCTAAAATGGCCTTTGTTACTCGTTATGGCCAATACGAGTACACCGTCATGTCCTTCGGTTTAACCAACGCTCCAGCCACCTTTTCTCGGTTAATGAACTCAATCTTCATGGAGTATTTGGATAAATTCGTCGTTGTTTACCTCGATGATATACTCATCTACTCCAAGAACGAGGAAGAACATGCCGAACATCTAAGGCTAGTGTTGAAGAAACTTCGAGAGCATCGCCTTTATGCCAAATTTTCTAAATGTGAATTCTGGTTGTCAGAAGTGACCTATCTGGGTCATGTAATATCTGGTAAAGGTATTGCTGTTAACCCTGAGCGAGTTCAAGCCGTCCTTAATTGGACTCCACCTGAATCGGTCAAGCAAGTTCGGAGTTTCTGGTCTTAGCAAGCTATTGTCGTCGCTTTGTCGAGAACTTCTCCAAAGTTGCTAAACCTCTAACCGAACTCCTCAAGAAAGATAAGAAGTTCGAATGGACTCCACAATGTGAGCACAGCTTTCAGGAACTGAAAAGACGCCTGACTTCTGCTCCCGTACTGGTACCGCCAGACTTCTCCAAGGACTTTGTTATCTACTGCGACGCCTCGCGACAAGGACTAGGTTGCATTCTCATGCAAGATCGACACGTAATTGCTTACGCTTCACGGCAATTGCACCCACATGAGGAGAATTATCCTACTCATGATCTAGAGCTTGCAGCCGTAGTCTATGCACTTAAGACCTGGCAACATTACCTCCTCGGTAATCGTTGCGAAATATTCACTGATCACCAAAGTCTGAAGTACATTTTCACCCAACCGGATCTGAATCTCAGGCAAAGACGTTGGGTTGAGTTGATCACAGACTTCGACTTAGGAATAACCTACACCCCAGGGAAAGCCAACGTCATGGCTGATGCACCAAGTCGTAAATCTTATTGTAACAACCTGATGTTACAACAAAGTCAACCGCTTCTCCATGAGGAATTTCGGAAGCTTAACCTTCACATTGTACCTCAAGGTTTTCTTTCCACCTTGGTGGCAAAACCTACCCTTACGGATCAGATCATCAAAGCACAGAAGGTAGATCCGGGAATCTCCCGCATCAAGAGAAACATCCAGAAAGGAATTGCGAATTGCTTCTCCATTAATGATCAAGGGGTCGTATACTTCGGGAATCGACTAGTGGTTCCCAAAGTGCGAAACCTGAGGCGATTGATCCTTAAGGAAGCTCATGAATCTCCTCTCACCATTCATCCCGGTAGTACTAAGATGTATCAGGACCTACGCCAGAGGTTCTGGTGGACTAGGATGAAGAGAGAAATTGCTCAGTATATTGCAAATTGCGACGTCTGTCGTCGTGTAAAAGCAGAGCACCAACGGCCTGCTGGCACCCTTCAACCCTTAGCTATTCCTGAATGGAAATGGGATAAAATTGGTATGGATTTCATTACCGGTTTTCCCAGGACCAAGAGAGGGAATAATGCTATTTTCGTCGTTGTCGATCGTCTTTCCAAAGTAGCCCATTTCTTACCTGTTCGTGAGAGTATAACCGCTAGTCAGCTGGCAGACTTATACATCTCCCGAATAGTGTCCCTCCATGGTGTTTCTTTGGAAATTAACTCGGATCGAGGAAGTCTTTTCACCTCTCGATTTTGGGAAAGTTTCCAAAATGCTATGGGAACCCGTCTCTCCTTTAGCACCGCCTTCCACCCTCAGTCGAGTGGTCAAGTGGAACGCGTCAACCAGATTCTAGAAGACATGCTTCGAGCCTCTGTTATCTCATTCGGAATGGACTGGGAGAAGTGCCTTCCATTTGCCGAATTCGCTTACAACAACAGCTATCAATCTAGCTTGGGTAAAGCCCCTTTTGAAGTTCTCTATGGACGACGGTGTCGAACACCCCTTAACTGGTCAGAGACCGGGGAAAGACAATTCTTTGGCCCGGATATGATTCAGGAAGCAGAAGAACAAGTTCGCATCGTTCGTGAAAAGTTGAAAACAGCCCAATCTCGTCAAAAGAGTCAATATGACCGAAAACATAAGGCTATGACTTTCAAGGTTGACGAGAAGGCTTATCTTCGGGTCACCCCTCTGAAGGGAACCCATCGTTTCGGTATCAAAGGCAAATTGGCTCCTCGTTACATTGGACCTTTTCGCATTCTCGCCAAACGAGGAGAAGTTGCCTACCAGTTGGAACTACCTCCGCACCTCTCCAGAGTCCACGATGTCTTCCACGTTTCTCAACTCAGGCGTTGCTTCTCGGATCCTATCCGTGGAGTGGACCACGAAATGCTTGATCTCCAAGATAATCTTACATATCGAGAGTACCCCATTCGTATCCTCGATCAGCCCAAACGTACCACCCGACGTCATAATATCAAGTTTCTCAAAGTTCAATGGTCGCACCATTCTGAGGATGAAGCAACTTGGGAAAGGGAGGATCGTCTTCGACTCGAGTATCCCGCCTTCTTCCCGGAGGAACCCAAATCTCGGGACGAGATTCTTTTGAGTGGGGGTGAGTTGTCACACCCTAGCTAGTCATGCATTAGAGTGTGTGCATCATGTTTAAAATTCCATTTAATTTTGAAATGGGGATTTGTGAAACCCTCAGAATCATTTCTGAAAATGATCCAAATAAAAATTTCTCCAAAAAGGTCCAAGAAAATGCTCATGTTGCTCTCTGAAAATATTGGACAGAGATAAAAATCAAACCAATATTTTTAAGAGCTCATAGGTATTTATTTTGGGCATTTGGAATTAATGTATAAATATTTGCATTGGAAATATATTAGTTATATATATTAATATATGTCCAAAAACTATGCCACCTGTTGGGGAGCTCTGGAATAATATATCTAGCTCCTGCAAAAATTGGCATAAGGAAATAAAATGATTTAATATTTTATTTAAATCAAAACAAATGTCAGAAATTAGAAAACAGAAATAAATAAAAGGGAGAACCTTACCTGGGCTCCTCCCTGTGCAGCCCAGCCAGCTGGCCGGCCCAGCCCACCTCCTCCTCTGTCGTCTTCGTCCTCGACAGAGGGAGGGGAGTGTGCCCGGCGCGCGCGCGCCACCGCGCCACGCCACCTGCTCGCCTGCCTGCCTGCTCCTCCCCTCCTCGTCTGGATGGCCTGGAACGACGCCACGCCCTCCCCCGTTCTCTCTCACTCTCCCTCGGTTCTTCCCCTCCTCTCCCTCGCTCTCTCTCTCACGGCCGAACACCACCATCGCCGCCGTTCGCCATAGCAGCCGTCACCGGCCACCCCTCGCCCCTCCGCTGAGCTCAGGAGCTCCGCCGCGACCCCCTCTTCCTCCCCACCAAGCCAAGCCCCTCGGGAAGCTCTGCATCGCCTCCACGCCATCGTCTTCCTCCTCGGGCTCCGACCACCATCGCCGTCGATTCGCCGTCTCCAGCGCGTCCCCGAGCCCGCTTCGACGCCCACTGCAACCGCGGTGAGCTCCGCCACCGTTTCCCCCCCTTTTCCCCCTCGTTCTCGCACCGTAACCCCGTTTCCCACCATGGCCGAACCTCCGCCGTCGCCGAGCTCGCCGCCGACGCAGCTCCGGTGACCATTTGGTCACCCCGGCGAGTCCAACAAGTCCGTAAGGACCCGTAGAACCCCTCCAACGCCTCAGCTCCCTCGCCTGCGAGCAGCAACGCCGATCCCGACCGCACCCGAACTCCGGCCGCCGCTCACAAGCTCGCCGTCGTCGGTACCGGCCACCACAGGCACGGCCACCACCACCGTTCAACGCGCGGGAGCAAGGGCTCTCCAACGAGCCCAAGCACGGCCTCGCCCGTGCCCTGTAGCGCGTTTCCGTATCGCGCCGCCGTCTCGGGCCTCGCCGGCGTCATGTCGCCAGTGGGTTTGACCTGTTTGACCTGGGGTTTGACCCCCCCAGAGTCACTGACGCGTGGGCCCCGTCGGCCAGGTGGTCAAATTAGTGCTAATCATTGTTAGTTAACCCCCTGACACTGACCAGTGGGCCCCAGCGCCACTAATTCCTAATTAGGATTAAATTAACCCTGTTAAACCCCCCTGTCACTGACGTGTGGACCCCACACGTCAGGTTTGACCCCAGCCAGCCGCAGTTGACCACTGACGTCATGCTGACGTCATGCTGGCGCAATATATATATTTCTGGATTTAATTTAAATCAGGAAATTCCAGAATATTATTTAAACTTCAAAAGTTCATAAATTTTATTATGTAACTCCAAATTAGACAAATTATATACGAAAAATGATCAGAAAAATCCAATCTATCCATCTGTACTATTTTCATGCATGATCAAACAAGTTAAATTGATGTTTAAAGCAGAACAAGGAAAAAGCACTTTAAAAGGCCATGTTTGAGTTTGAAATTTGAATCTTTGATTCAAATTGGTTCAAACCCTTCTGGTTTTAGCTGCATTAGCCCAACACACTCATATTGCCATGTTTCATGCATGCATCATATTGTTGCACATTGTTTGGTGATGGTTGTGTATCGGTGTCCTTTACGACAGGTTCTGCCTCCGAGGAGTACCGTGATTACCCTAACGAAGAACCGTATCAGTGCATCGAACCATCAGGCAAGCAACCAACCATTTGATCATATCGATACAATCCCATGTTCTCGCTCCTGCTCTCTTTTACTGCATTAAGACAACGCGTTTCAAACTGCTGTGTGCTACGGTAGTTGAACCCATTTCCTCTGCATGACCTGTCATTGCCACAGTAACTAGATGAAACCCACTAGCATGTGTAGGAGTTGATTGAGCCATATGTATGTGTTGTTCCTACCTTGCTATGCCTGTTATGCTTAGAGTCGTGTCAGGTCTGGTTCGTCTGGGTGATGGGCTAGAGTGAAATGATTATGTCGGTAATGAGAGTGGTGTGGTGAACACGATTTGGTAAAGGTATCGATGAGAGGCCATGTAGGAGTACATGGTGGGTTGTTTCATTGAAGCCGACCTTAAGCACTGAGATCTGTATGTGTGATTTAAGAATCAGCTACTACCATGCATTGGGCCCGAAACCAATGGACCCTCTCGGCTTCTTATTCACCCTAGTTCTCCGTCCAGGAGTTGCAAGTAGTTTCTGGTGTTTGTAGCCTACTGGAGGCCGTGGACAGCGCTGACCGTAGGGGTGGGCTGTGATGCGGTAGGTACGTGGCACGGTGTACCGAATACCCGTTAGGTATCTCGGGAACCCTGTTCACATCGTTCGGGGCCGTATGGGAAACCTCGGCCGGACTCCCTGCGGATGGAACCTGGATAGGCGATAAACCTGGACTGGAGGCTTAGGTGATTAGGTAGGTCGTGGCTGACACCCACGTTGGGCTTCCGCTTGAAGGTTGCCGAGTACATGTCGTGTAAACGGCGGTAAGTGGTGAGAGCGTGTATGAAGAAGTACACCCCTGCAGGGTTAACATGATCTATTCGAATAGCCGCGTCCGCGGTAAAGGACTACTTGGTTGCCTATACAGTTCATAGACAAGTAAATGGAAACTACTAAAAGCCTCAAGATAAGTGTGAGTGCCGAGGATGGCTCTTCCGTAGGAAGACGGAGGCGGATCCTCGGTAGTGTATTGAATTGGTGAGTAGTGGACTCGTGTGCGCAAAACCATTTCAAGTTGAAGTATCGTAGGATAGTCTAGCCAAGAGTCAAAGCTGGCTTGCTGCAATAACTCCACCAACCCTTCTTGATAATATGCATGTATGTAGGATCTGATGTAAGTCTTGCTGAGTACCTTTGTACTCATGTTGCTATAATTTACATTTTTACAGAAGACGCTGCAACCCCTTCTGATGGGTTCTATGTAGACATTGACATCAACGAGTAGGCTAAAGGCCCAGGTGGTGACCCTGAGCTTGTGAAGGACCACGTAGTATAGCTAGGCTTTCCAAGCCTCTTTTATTTTACTAGTTGTCTGTACTCAGACAAGTTACTTCCGCTGCTGGTTTGTATGACTGTATGACTTGAATGTTGGGTCGTGTGACCCGTACCTTTGTGTATGTTATGTATGGCTCCCTGAGCCTTAAATAAAGCACTTGTGTCGTAGAGTCATGTTGTGATGCTTCGTTGTATTTGCACATATCGAGCATATTGTGTGTATGATTGAAATGCTTGGTATGTGTGGGATCTGACTATCTAGTTGTTTATCTTTAGTAGCCTCTCTTACCGGGAAATGTCTCCTAGTGTTACCGCTGAGCCATGGTAGCTTGCTACTGCTCTGGAACACTTAGGCTGGCCGGCATGTGTCCTTCTTCGTTCCTGTGTCTGTCCCTTCGGGGAAATGTCACGCTTTGAGTACCGGAGTCCTATTAGCCCGCTACAGCCCGGTTTACCGGAGTCCTGCTAGCCCAGTGCTACAGCCCGGACCCACTTGCTGATGACCGACACGTTCGAAGCTGGGTCATGGATGCCTGTCCCTGTAAGTCTGTGCCACTTTGGGTTTACGACTAGTCATGTCAGCCCGGGCTCCTTATCATATGGATGCTAGCGACACTATCATATACGTGAGCCAAAAGGCGCAAACGGTCCCGGGCAAAGGTAAGGCGACACCCGTGGGGATACCGTGCGTGAGGCCGCAAAGTGATATGAGGTGTTACCGGCTAGATCGATGTGACATCGAGTCGGGTCCTGACAGATGGTGTACCATCAATGGTTAAGGGACTTCCATTCATGGTTGCGGATAACCGCCTCGGAGTAGGGTGTGAAATGCTTATGTTCATGGGACCATATGTAAATGTTCCTCCAAAAGGTTGTGCCCTTTTGCTTTGTGCCATGGATTGGATCAATGCTAGTGGCCAACCATGCATCGCACAACAACTCGTCCCCCCGCATGTTAAAGCTTTCTCCTCTTCCCTTCTTCTTCAGATCACCGACAGTGTCATCCGGATCATCGTTGTCGTTGTCCTCCTTGTGACCCCCCCCCCCGATTCAACCATACACTAATCATACATGCAAATGTGTACGATCAAGATCAGGGACTCACTGGAAGATATCACAACACAACTCTAGACAAAAAAATAATACAAGCTTTATATTACAAGCCAGGGGCCTCGAGGGCTCGAATACATAGCTTGATACACAAGAGTCATCATAAGCAACAATATCTTAGTACAGACATAAAGTTAGACAAGGATGACTTAAGAAGGCAAACACAAAAGCAACAGCGATTGAAGAGGAAAGACCTCCTTCCTGGGACCTCCTAACTACTCCTGGTCTTCGACGGCCTCCATGTAGTAGTATCCATTGGCGGTGGCATCTGGCTCAAGGGATCCACCATCTGGTTACAACAACCGGCAAGAAGGAATAAGGGGAAAAGGGGGTAGCAACACAACTGTGAGTACTCATCCAAAGTAATCGCAAGCATTAGATCTATACTAAGTATGCATTGGTATCAAATGGAAGGGTTGCACTACAAAAAAAATACACTTCTGTGATGATACGTGTTTGTCACAGTAGGTCGCGTTTTTTGTCATGCATGTACATCCATGACAAATTTATGACAGAATCAAGATAGTCATACATGTGATGTCGTAGAAGTGTTCCATGACATTACCAAAATTATCATCATGGAAGTGTGCACTTCCATGATGATAAATCGCGCGTCACAGAAGTGCTTTCATTAAGGGTGACCGACACGTGGCATCCACTGTAGCGGGACGCCGTTAAGCTATCGGGTTGGGTTTTGGATCCGATAACCCGTTAACAGCCCCGACCAATGGTGATTTTCCACGTGTAAAATCATCATTGGCTGGAGGAAACATGTGTCGGCTCATCGTTGGGACAGATGTCATCCACTCATTGGACAGAAGGTGCCTATGATACGTCGACACATGGCACGGCCCAACAGAGGCCCATTACTGTGAAAAGGCCGGCCCATTTGACTTGGTCAAACGGTGGCAGGCCGGCCCATGGAAAGCCTGTTAACGGCCTATTCGCATATAGCCCATTTACAGCCCGCTAACCCAAGGCCCGTTACGCCCTATCCGAATTAGGCCCAGTAGCGTCATCTGGGCCATCCAATATGATTCCAGCCTGTTTTCACTTCTGGCCCATGTATGGCCCATGACGTCTTTCGGCCCATATGAGGCCCTATGTAAATCTTGGCCTATTAACGGCCCGTGGTGAAACTGGCCCGTAATGAACAATGTATCACTTTACACCCATTAACGGCCCTTGGTGAAACTGGCCCGTAATGAATAGTGTATCACTTTATACCCATTAACGGCCTGTTATTCCGTTGGGCTGTTTCCAGCCCATGTTATCTTTCGGCCTTCTCAGAGCCCATTTATTCTTGGGCTCATTTCCAGCATTTGTTTACTTACGACCCGTTACTGTCATTTTCTGCTTGTGGGCCAAATTCAGCCCGTGGTTACAGTCGGCCCGTTTGTGGTTCGTTAATACGTTGGGCCATTTTCATAGCGCCATCAAATACGACCTATTAACGATGGCCCGTTTACAGCCATAATGCGGCCTGTTATTGGCCCATGTTTGGCCAATCGATCATACGTCCCGTATAAGGCCCATTGATGATACGACCCGTAGAAGGCCCATTGTTTCTACGGCCCGTAGGAGGCCCAGTGTCACTACAGTAAATATTAGCCCATGGTTATTGTGGCCTAGTTTTAAAAAATAGGTTATTGCGGCCACTAGCAAACCGTGGAAAAAGAACTGCACTGACTACAAGCAAACAAATAAACAAGACAACAAGGAAATAAATAAGCAAGCAACTTATGCTAGGCTATCACGACTATTACACATATTACATCCACTGGGCATCAAAGTTCGCCACCAGTGCAAATATAGGGAACAAAGCAGCATATAAACGCCGTAGCAAAACAAGTCTAGAACTGAAACCACTTCAGAAGAGTTCAAGAAACAATATCCTGGGTACCCATAATGCTGGCAAGATGCTTAGCAAGCATATTAACTTTCTCTTGTTTGGCGCTTAAATCCTCCAGCACTTGCTGTTGCACAAGAAAGGACTGGTGTTTATCAGCCACAGTAACTTGCTGTTCGAGTGACTGGCCAGTACCGCTGGCACAAGCGCTTGTAGCTGGCCAGTACGGCTGTCCTGTTCAAGAACCCCCTCCAATTCAAATGGCTGATAAACAAGAAAAGAAATTGAATGTACAGACATTATATGATAGACAGTATGGTAATTCACATATATGTTGTCTAACCAAACAGGACAACATGACACAGTTTCACATATATGATGCCTAACTAAACAGGATAGCATGACACAGTTTCAGATATATGATGGATAACTTAACAGGATATAATGGCATAATTCAACATATGATGAGTACCTAAACAGGATGACATGACACAACTATATGATGTCTTTCTAAAATAGGTTGGGATGAAATAATTCACATACATGTTGTCTAAGTATGCAGGATGGCATGATATAATTGACATAATTGATTCATATACTAAGCAGCTGGCACTCGCATGTATGATCTCTAAACTAAGCAGACAGAATTCAATATTGTGCATATGATGTCTAAACTAAGCAATGCAAGACACCATATGCATCATATGAGAAATATAAACATTGCAACTTAGAGCATACACCTCAGGTGGGATATAGGACTGGTCATCTGTCTCTAAATCCTCCTCTGAGGAGCTCCCTGTAACCATCGAGATATATGCTTCAACAGGTACCATTGCCTGCTCTGAAGACCTTGTTTTCACTCCAGATTTTTCCATAACCGGCTCAAATGGATGATACACATGAAGAGTAGTTCAATATACACAGATTGTCGACAAATGGAATATGTAATAAAAAAACATGGCATGAGATAATTCACATATATGATGTCTGGCTCCATGGCGGTGCATAATTCACATATATGATAACTGGCTGAAAAACATGGCATTGCATAATTCACATATTTGATATAGAAAGCAAACAGGAGGACAAAGCATGTGTAATCTAAGTAGATGGCATGGCACTGCAAGATACCATATGCATGATATGAGCAATATAACCCAGCCAAGTAAGAGCATGCACCTCGGGGGGGATACGACTAGTCATCTCTCTCTGAATCCTCCTCTGAGGAGCTATCTGTAACCAGCAAGAAACTGCATCGACAGGTAGCACTGACTGCTCAGAAGACCTTGTTTTCACTCCAGATTTTCCCATGACCGACTCAAATGGCTGATGCACAAGAAGAGTAGATGAATGTATAAACATTGTTGACAAATGGAATACATTATGGAAAAAATATGGCACGATACAATTCACATATACGATGACTGGCTAAACAGGATGGCATTGCATGATTCACGTATATGATGCCTGGCTAAAGAAGATGGCATTGCATAATTCCCATATACTCCCCCCATTCCTAAATATTTGTCTTCTTAGAGATTTCAAATGGACTACCACATATGGATGTATATGGACACATTTTAGAGTGTAGATTCACTCATTTTTTTCCGTATGTAGTCACTTGTTGAAATCTCTAAAAAGACAAATATTTAGGAATGGTGGGAGTATGATATAGAAACCAAACAGGTGGCATTCACACAAAGCAAATCTAAACTAAGCTGATGACATATAAGATTTATAATGTAAGCAATGCATGGCGCCATATGCATGATATGACCAACATCAGCATGCTAGGTTAGAGCAAACACCTCAGGTGGTAAACAGGCGTGGTCGGCTCCTTCTGAATCTCCATCTGAACAGTTATCTTCCTCTGGAATACAATCTGGAAATGCAGGAGGGGGGGCCCTTCGCCCACCATGGAGCGGCGTCTGCATGACATTATATTCGCACGCAACAGTCTTCTCTTTTTCTCTACATGTTCAGCTGTTCAATGGGGAGAATGAGAGTTCTACCATTGAACTGGACGAATCCTTTGATGAGACCAGCATGCATTTTGTGCGGCGAATCCAGGAGTCTGAGGTCAAGGAGGCTTTAAAAAGGATGAAAGGAGGCAAGGCGATGGGCCCTGATTGTATCCCCATTGAGGTGTGGAAAGGTCTCGGGGACATAGCGATAGTATGGCTAACCAAGCTTTTCGGCCTCATTTTTCGGGCAAACAAGATGCCAGAAGAATGGAGACGGAGTATATTAGTACCAATCTTCAAGAACAAGGGGGATGTTCAGAGTTGTACTAATTACCGTGGAATTAAGCTAATGAGCCATATAATGAAGCTATGGGAGAGAGTCATTGACCACCGCTTAAGAAGAATGACAAGCGTGACCAAAAATCAGTTTGGTTTCATGCCTGGGAGGTCGACCATGGAAGCCATTTTCTTGGTACGACAACTTATGGAGAGATATAGGGAGCAAAAGAAGGACTTGCATATGGTGTTCATTGACTTGGAGAAGGCCTATGATAAGATACCGCGGAATGTCATGTGGTGGGCCTTGGAGAAACACAAAGTCCCAGCAAAGTACATTACCCTCATCAAGGACATGTACGATAATGTTGTGACAAGTGTTCGAACAAGTGATGTCGACACTGATGACTTCCCGATTAAGATAGGACTGCATCAGGGGTCAGCTTTGAGCCCTTCTTTTTGCATTGGTGATGGTGAGGTCACAAGGGATATACAAGGAGATATCCCATGGTGTATGCTCTTTGCAGATGATGTGGTGCTAGTTGACGATAGTCGGACGGGGGTAAATGGGAAGTTAGAGTTATGGAGACAAACCTCGGAATCGAAAGGGTTTAGGCTTAGTAGAACTAAAACCGAGTACATGATGTGCGGTTTCAGTACTACTAGGTGCGAGGAGGAGGTTAGCCTTGATGGCCAGGTGGTACCTTAGAAGGACACCTTTCGGTATTTGGGATCAATGCTGCAGGAGGATGGGGGTATTGATGAAGATGTGAACCATCGAATCAAAGCCGGATGGATGATGTGGCGCCAAGCTTCTGGCATTCTCTGTGACAAGAGAGTGCCACAAAAGCTAAAAGGCAAGTTCTAGAGGACGGCGTTTCGACCCGCAATGTTGTATGGCGCTGAGTGTTGGCCGACTAAAAGGCGACATGTTCAACAGTTAGGTGTGGCGGAGATGCGTATGTTGAGATGGATGTGTGGCCACACGAAGAAGGATCGAGTCCGGAATGATGATATACGAGATAGAGTTGGGGTAGCACCAATTGAAGAGAAGCTTGTCGAACATCGTCTGAGATGGTTTGGGCATATTCAGCGCAGGCCTCTAGAAGCTCCGGTGCATAGTGGACGGCTAAAGCGTGCGGAGAATGTCAAGAGAGGGCGGGGTAGACCGAATTTGACATGGGAGGAGTCCATTAAGAGAGACCTGAAGGATTGGAGTATCACCAAAGAGCTAGCTATGGACAGGGGTGCGTGGAAGCTTGCTATCCATGTGCGAGAGCCATGAGTTGGTTGCGAGATCTTATGGGTTTCACCTCTAGCCTACCCCAACTTGTTTGGGACTAAAGGCTTTGTTGTTGTTGTTGTTCAGTAAGATTGTGTACAATATCTGACATGCATAATAAAAAAATAGTTAGATTTTGTAAGGCCTAAGGGGTGCATGCAAAAATCAAGACCGATGGTAGCAAACGAGTGGATGGATCCAAAACTAATGATAGCAGGTAGATTATAGCTTCAGTTTAAAAAGATAGACAATGGATCATCTATTGTTTGTTGCCCACCCAACATGAACCACATAGAAGACCCAGATGAACCAGATAGTAGACAGATACTATTCATTGCTGGCTCGATATGAGACCCATGGGCAATTCAAAACTCAAGATTGAACGATAAAGTAGCACGTAATAATAACCGATGTATAACGTAAGCAAACACGAAAGACTACGACCTCTCTTCCGGAACTGTGTAGTCCTCAGGTTCATCGGCTCAAGTCGATGATGGTAATGTAGTTGGCGTGGCTGCCGGCAACGGGGAAGATGATCTGAGGCGGCGAAAGGAAGTCTGCAGGGGGATCTCTGCTGCAGTGAATGCTTCTGTCGATGGTGCACCTCAGGTGGGGTGGATGACGACATGGCAGGAGCAGGACATAACACACATAGTTTTCTTTGACGCATATCTGAAAATGAAGTAAATCTATAAGGGCTCCTTAGAATTGGAGGATTCTATAAACGCAGGGACAGGAAAAACACAGGAATAGGATAGGAATGCATGTGCAAAACAAAGCATTTGGAAACATAGGATTTCAGTCAACCTGGGTGTTTGGCTAACATGAATTGGAAGAACATAGGAATGGAGAAACAAAGTGATGCGACGAGTGTACAACCTATTTGGCATAGCCTTGTGGACCTCAGCATCATTGGGTTGGACGTGGAGGATGGTGATGATGCTGGTGTGACTGTCAGAGGCGGGGAAGAAGATCCAAGGCCTCTGGAAACGGCGCCGAGGGTACTGCTCCACTATGATGGACGGTTCCGTCATTGGAGCAGATCCGCTAAGGTGTACGGCGACAAGGCTGAAGAATGACAAGACAGACAACGTTAATCTGAAGTGGGACCCTAATATCATCTGCAATAGATGATGTAAAATATATCACCAAAAAGTTCTAGATGTAAAACGCATCAGCCGTGCCACGGCTGTTCCCACAGATGTTGTAAGTACTATTCACTCTGAACTTAACTGAAGAAAATGAACTTCACAGTCGAAACTGAATTTTACTGTCGAAACTAATTGAACTAGTAACAGAGCATTGCAATAGATGTTTAGGGCGTTCAAGCACTAGTAGCAGAGAAGTAGTGATCTAAATCAGGAGACGCTCGAGCAGGGAACGCACTAGCAGAGAGCAAGTCATGTAGTAGCACCGCGAGCGAGTGTTAAAGCAGCAACCCCTGTAGCTGCCGGAGGTCGTGCAGCAATAGCAGCAGCAGCGCAAGCGAGAGCAAGAGCAGAGCAGCAGCACGAACGAAAGCAGGAGCAGTGCAGCAGCGCGACCGACAACAAGAACAGAGCCGCAACGCGAGCGAGAGCCGGAGCAACTGCAGCTAGTGCCGTTGTGGAAGTCGCTGCCGAGGAAGCAACGACATGGGGGAGAGACATTGTGGATGATGTGGCCGTCGATGGAGACACGCCATGTCTGCTCGGTATCGAGCACCGGCAGCCCCGTGAGATCTAAAAGATAAAATGCAGCGGTGAGTGCAGAACCTCCTTGGTAGTGCCGAGTTGGCCTCGGCTTCATCGGAGGAATTGATGAGGGTGTTGCGGTTTCAGTGGGGCAGGTAAAGACGGTGTTGTGGGGATTGAGATGGCGCGATAGACGAGGTGAACATCGGGGCAGCTCCTTGGAGGTGAAGGACGGGGCGGATGATCCGGCGGGATGACGAGATCGACAACAAATCCTCATCCGGTGCGGTGGATGAGGGACGGCGAGCTGTTGCGGTGGACGAAGTAGTTGGGGAAGAGTCTCCGGTTGGGCGGCGGTCGGGAGGCCGACGGAGGAGCGTGGGGTTTCGCGGTTTTTGGCGGCCTTGGTGTACGAATGGGGGGCGAAGGGGGAGGGGTGAGCCAAGCTTAGGTACGCGCTTGTCCGAAATGTAGGGTAAGTTACCAGCGTACCCCCACCGGTTTTGACACCGTGACGTGGAACTTCATTTCTGGTTGAGGGGTAGAAGGGGGATTTCACGTGTCTAGGCTGCGGGAGCGATTTCGGATGAGGAGGGAGTTCTCGCGTGCGTCCAAATTTCAGGATAACAAGGCGCGGCGCGGGTTGAAGAAGCGGGAGTTTCAAAGCAGGTGACACAAAAGATACTCGAGCTTGAAAATTTCGAGATAACAAGGTGTGGATTCCTTGTTCGGCAGAACAAACTTAACATGTAAAAAAACAATTCATACAAGACACAAGAGATTCATGTCCCCTTTTACTATATTTCTATAGATGCCATTGAAAAAACTACAAGAAAAATGTAACAAAAATCGGGAGAACAAGATTACCCTGCACAGTACCAAATTGATTCGCACTTCCCTCAACAACAACAAAAAACAAATCAATTCCCACCAAAGAAAGAGTAATGTCCCTTTTTATATGATTACAGATGCCATGATCTCGAATTTCAATTTTTGAATCCACGTTATGTTGAATTCGAATATATCGTTAGGTGACCTTGCGGTTTATAATTGATGTAGTCGTACATTTTGATCTTCCATCATATATGAACATTTTACTCCACCATGTGAACATATATATTGTCATCTACCATATGGACTAAATTTGAATCAATTTTTCTTACTTGAATACGATTGTTGTCAAGTTATACAATAATTTAAATATTATCTTGATAACAAAAAAAATACATATAGCAGTAATCATATTTCACTATGAACTACATGTACCATACACTCTCCAATTCAAATATTTGTATCCATTTTATGTTGAATTCAAATCATAGTACATTATTGGTCTAGGTAGCGAGATGTTTGGGATAATCTAAACCCTGTTTTCATACATATAATTTTTGGCTGAATTGGGACAAGTTTTGGTATAAGCCTCTTGCAAAACCGGAGATTCTCTCAACAAGCCTCGTGGTTCCGAGAGGGAACATGTCACCTTTGTGTGTGAAACGATATACGTTTCCTCCCCTCTGATTTTATTTACAGAGGCAACATAGAACTATATGAGTGCCCTGTTAAATTTTGGAATTATTTCGGGTTCATTTGGCCTTTTTATACATTAATTGAGTTTCTGGACTTTTAATGTGCATAGTCTAAATATGAATTGCATGCACATGCTCCGGTGCACCAAAGTGGGTTGAAAAATCACATGTGTGTCCCTGGTTGAATTTCTAGGTCCCATGGAAGAAATGAGAATGAAATTAAAACATCTGGGCATCGTGGCTCGGCCGAGAACATTGAGAAACTTGGTTTTAAAATTCTTGTAAATCCAAAACACGTCTGAAAATCATGAAACTTGGCATGGAGGTCATGTCATGGTACTACCATGTTGTGGTAAAAAAATGGCCGAATAGGAACAAATTTTGGTATAAGCTTTTGCAAACCGAAGCTTCTCTCAAGAAGGCTCGTGGTTTTGAGAGGGAACGTGCCACCTTTGAGTGCAAAACGATATACATTGTCCCCCTTGAGCTTATTTACAAAGGAAACATAGAACTACATGAGTGCCCTGTTAAATTTTGGAATTATTCCGGCTTCGTTTGGCCTTATTTACACATTAATTGAGTTTTTGGTCATTTAATGTGCATAATTCAAATTTGAACTACAAGCACATGCTCCCGTGCACCAAAGTTGGTTGAAAAATCACATTTGTGTCCTCGGGTGAATTTCTACTCCCTCCTTCCATCTATATAGGTCCTAATGCGTTTCTCGAGGCTAACTTTGACCAAATGTTAGAGCAATAATATATGACATGCAACTTACACAAAGCATACCTTCAATTTTGTATGTCAAAGGAGCTTCCAATAATATAATTTTCATAGTATACATCTCATGTGCTATTAATCTTGTCAATAGTCAAAGGATCTCTTGAAAAACACATTGGGCCCTATATAGATGCAAGGAGGGAGTAGGTCCCATGCAAAAATGAGAATAAAATTCAAACATCTAGGCATCGTGGCTCGGTCGAGAACATTGAGAAACTTGGTTTTAAAATCATGAAACTTGGCATGGTGACATGTCATGGTAGTACCATGCCGTGGTAAAAAACATTGGACGAATAGGAACAAATTTTGGTATGAGCTTCTTGCAAATCGGAGCTTCTCTCAAGAAGGCTCGTGGTTCTGGGAGGGAATGTGTCACCTTTGTGTGCATAATTCAAATTTGAAATACAAGCACATGTTCCAGTGCACCAAAGTTGGTTGAAAAATCACATGTGTGTCCTCGGGTAAATTTCTAGGTTCCATGCAAGAAATGGGAATGAAATTCAAAATTCTAGGCGTCGTGGCTGGGTTGGAAACATTGAGAAACTTAGTTTTTTAATTCCTGTAAATCCAAAACACGCATGAAAATAATAAAACTTGGCTTGGTGCCATGACATGGCACCAACATGCTGTGGTAAATTTGCAGTCCGATTTGCGAAGGCGCACACATTAACTATCAACAAAGTCATTTTGGAACAAGTGCTGTCACGTTACAATCGGAAACACAAGTATTATTGAAACAGTGGGCGTTCTACTTACTAGTACCATTTACGTGCCGCCACGCGTCCCCATTTTTTTATTAGCTAGGAGGCGTCGTGCAGGGTAGCTATTTGAGTACGAGAGGCATGCGATCAGACCCCTGCGCGTGCTTATCGGGAGGAGAGCCCTTTGACCTCCATCTGTCGTCCACCTCTCTCCCAAGGTCTCCATTAATGGCGCCCGAGCCTCTGTTTAATGGCATGGCTATGTCTCACTCGACTAAGATTTAAGAGAGAAAAAAGAAAATCTGAAAGCACGGATCTTGATGTAAGATCCGACGGACCTACATAGCATCTACTGCGACTTATAGCAAGACTGATGAATATAAAAGGACGATTAAAAAATTGATCAAAGAAGGGCTTGCCCCTTTCGATTTTCATTACTGAAAACCACCACAATTCACAAGAAGTTCAACACAACTCCAGCCTAACACAAAGGACTAAAAGCTACCAGATTGAAATCGCAACATCCTAAGAGGCCAACAAAGGCCAAACATCCGCGCTAGAACCCAACATTTCACAACCGACGACACAATCCACATACTAAACCGATTATTACATCAAAAGAAACCAGGAAACTAGTCTCCGCGGCGAGCGGCGATGAGCTCTTTCTTGTCCTCAAGACGCTGCTTGAGAACATCCACGGATTCCTCCACTAGCCATTGGCGCTCGTTGCGGAGCATGTCATTCTCGTCCATAAGTTTCTTCAACAAGGCACTGGTCTCCTCCTGCAAGTCTGCACTTCGGACGATCTTCTCCCTCAGCAGGTCGCGCTTGGCCCGGAGCCTCTCATTGCCCTCCCTTACTTGTCGGATGACGTGGGTAGCCTGTTCAAACGAGGCTATCATGTTGTCCTACAACCTCGCCGAGCCGGAGATCCAATCCATCTGGCTATGGCCGATCACATCCATGCGCCTATAACAGTCGACGCCTGCCCGCGAGAAATTTTCCCAGGCCGCCACGGCGCAGCGGGACATCTTTGCTACATTCGTGGCGCGGCGGGACGTCTCTGCTGCTTCCGCGGCGTGGCTGGACCAGTCTGCTACATCGACGGCGCAGAGGGACCTCCGTGCTGCTTCAGCGGCGCGGCGGGACCTCTGTGCTGCTACTTCCGCGCAGCGGGACATGTCGGCTGCTCTCGCAGCGAGGCGGGACATCTCTCGTGCTTTCGCTTCCATGCTCGCCTCTCCCTGGTGGCAATCTCTCGACCCAGAACTCACACTGGCCATGGCAGACGCAAGGGAAGGATGCTGAATGACTTGTTTGTTTTTGTGGATGAGGAGTTGAGGAGGAATGTGCAGTCATCTTGGCATACTAGTATTTATAACCGAGTACTAATACGCTCCTAAGTGGGAAACCGTTTAGGTTGTGATCGGTGTGAACAGGTTTGCAATTCAATATAGCATGGAGTAATTTGGAATGTGATGAGACGCAAGCTCAAAATTTATTCACGGTTCTAGTTTTGAAGTGCGGCACTATTCCCGGATGGAGTGCTTCTTTTTCTACTCCCTCCTTTCTGGTTTTTAGGGCTTATCTCAAAATTTTAGTTTTTCCATTTTATAAGGCTCAATTTGGTTGTCCCCAACACATGTTCAGATTCCAAGGTGCATTAAATCATTACATGCAAGTATTAAGAGAAAATTGACCAATGCATGTACTTTATGCATGCATGCATTGCAATTAATGCATTAAACCTATCTCTCAGGACTTCTCACACGCACCATCGTGCCACCCACAAAAACTTGTACTCTGAGTTTAGTAGTACGTTATACAGGAAGAGAAGAGGTGCACGCACGCACTCGTCCTCTCACACACGCGTCTGTTTTTTCTTGAAAAGGAGGATGATGACCCCCGGCCTCTGCATCTGGGAGTCACACACGCAAATTGTTGAAATATATCGAGTGCAGTGCTTTGATGTGTCGCGTCAACTCGTACATCAACGAGAAGTTTGATTATCCTCTCCCTCACAGACTTAACTGCACCTGCCTTTGGCTGTATGACAGGTTGGCCACACGCCTGTAGGGCCCACCTGTCATACACACAAAGGCAGGAGCGTCCCTCCCTCGCCCACGAGCGTGGTGGCTGGCAAGACTAGGAGAAGCTTTCGCTACACGCTCTCCCTCCCGCACGCGGTGGACATGCAGCAGTTCAATCGGTGTTTGATGGCCAGAAGCGTACTGTAGTACTCCTCAAGTGCAGTAGTATTCCATCATTATTCGACTTCTCGAAGAGGCGAAGAGCCAAGCGCAGCCCGGACGCTTGTGTGGCAATTTCATGTGTATAGTAGTCTAGGATAGCGTGTACCATGCATGTAAGCTTAAAATCGTTGGGGTCGGCTCCATGCTATATGGCCGTCTTGAAGTTTTTTAAAAAAAATTAAAATAGTCTTCTAGCCCTACTCGAAAACTGCCACGCGTACTGCCTGGGAAAAGCCCCGCCCTCAACTTTTAACTACGCGAAAATAGTTCGAGCTTGTTCGTTCTATATAAATACAGTACTTACTGTATGTTTATTCACCTGTGGGGTTGTTCAATGAATGGAGGGGCGGGGAGCACAAGTGAACAATACTGTAGTACTAGTAGTAGTAAGTAGGAGTCATACAGTAGTCACCTTAAATAGAGAGTTTCTTTTCTTTAATGCCACGTACACAAATTGAAACGCTTGTTGTGGAGAGAAAAAAGATAATCACTCCACTATATATGGACGCAGGGGCCTGAGCGCTTGCTTTACTAGGGTTGCTCTCTTCATTCTCTCATCCTCTCCGGATATAAACAAGACAGCGGTAGTGACATTTTCTCTCTGCTCACCGCTAGTCACAGATCCGGCTGGATCCCTTCGGCCGGTGTGTGTAGAGGACTAAAAGGTGCATCATTCATGCGGTCATCGCCGCCAAGGGAGGAAACCCACAGCTGCCGGAGGGGCCCGATCCTCTGCCCGTGCCATTCTCTCCGACACATGGCCGGCTCGGGAGGTCCTCCGACCCTTCTTCCTCTCTGCCGTATTGTCCGTAGATCCGACCTACCGCCGCCGACATCCCGGTGACCCTCAGGTATAAGTTCTTCGAAAGAGGCCTTGCTCTACTGCCTCAGCTCCCCACGTGTCTGCATGTGCATCTTTTTCTACTCCCATCAGCTCTTCCAAAGCCACCTAAATTTTTAGTATTATTAGAGGTAAAGCTACTTCATGCATTCGAATCTAGGGCTTTGTTCAAACAACGAAGAAAGGGGGGAAAGTTGTAGCATGAATCTAGGACTTGATTCAAAGAGGAAATAATATGGTGAAAGTAGTAGAGACCGGATACCCAACCGGTCTCTTGGTTGAAAAGGGAAATAATGGGAAAACTCAGTACAAACTGGATAAGGAACAGATCTATTATTGGTTGAAAAAAGGATAGAAAGTGGCGGCTGGTGGACAAGTCAACAGAGTATGTCCAGGATTAGATTTGGTGCCATCACATAGTAAAAGGTCTCCAGGATTAGATTTGCTGCCCTCACATAGTAAAAGGTCTCAGGATTATATTTGCTGCCCTCACATAGTAAAAGGTCTCCAGGATTAGATTTGCTGCCCTCACCTAGTAAAAGGTCTCCAGGATTAGATTTGCTGCCCTCACATAGTAAAAGGTCTCCAAGATTAGATTTGTTGCCCTCACATAGTACAATGGCACTCCTGTTGTTTTCCCCAGTATGATAAGTAAGTTGCTCCTTTACGCTGCTGAGTGTCCTGGTGTCCCCACGGTCCCATGCCCTTAAACCAACTCTTTAGCTGCTGTTGATTTACTGTGTCTAGTAAACAAGCAATGCCACCATTAAAGTAATCCCATATTTGAGGAATCTCATTGTTGATCGTAATGCTTCTGGTAACATGAAGCATTGCTGACGTTTTAAAATTTCTACTGTCCTTGCATGATTGCCATGAACATAATTAAGATGCTTCTTTTCATTTTGTATATATTTCATATATTCTTATTGACCAGCAACTTTTACTTTTTATCTTTTTGTGCAGATAGGGATATCCATTTCACCTTGTTGCTATTGTGACCTTTTGGTGAACTACACAAAACACTTTTTTTGGAATGAGTGACTTCTGCAGTTCAACTAAAATGTCACGTGGGCAACATCTCTCAATTTTTGTGGAACTGCACAAAATGGTGATTGGAGTTTCCAAAATCTCCGTCAAGTTCTGCTAATAATCTCGTGCAACATTTTATTAGCCTTTGCAATATGGTGCCGTCACTATCACCACAATGGCACTTTATTTTAGTGGAACTGCACAAAAGGATAAGAAAATTATAGTTGCACCTTACATGAGCCGGACAGCCAACCTTAATGTTCCTCAATTTTAGTGCAACTACTAAAGAAGAACCTGCCAGCTCACAAGAGCAAGTACTTCTTGCTAGCTGAATGATGCAATCTTTACTTCATTTCAAGTGAACTGCAGAAAAAGGCGCATGAATTGAATCATGGAACTCCAGGCAGACCTCATCCAAGTAGAGCTGGAGGTTGAGTTCAAGGAGGCCGCTATTAAAGCGAAATCATGCTCTCCTCTCTCCTTGTTTGTGATGTGCAAACATGCTGTGCAAACAGGAACACTCAACTACAGATGTTGTGACGGTCAAGAGCATTCGCCAAGTTCTTCGATTGTATGACATGGCTAGCCAAGATGGATTTAATCCCGATATTCACTTTATCAAAAGGCTCTAATGGGTTGGCTCTGAATCTTGCAAGCTGGGAATCAGTGAGATGTGTAGGCATCTTTGTTGTACTTATTATTTGGATCTTATTTGTTGGTTCTGAATCTTGCAAGCTGGGAATCAATGAGATGTGTAGGCATCTTTGTTGTACTTATTATTTGGATCTTATTTGTTGGTTCTGAATCTTGCAAGCTGGGAAACATGGCATGATGATGCAGAGGACAACAACCATAACAAACAGTTCAAACTTGGTAGTATTATCTTTGTGAAAGTGCGACAAATGTGCTGATCATGTGCGTCCTGAGAATAATAATTCTAATTGTTGTGCATGTTGATCCTGTGGCACTGATAGAACGAGCGAATGCATTGCTTCTTTTAAGTACAAATTTCTATTAAAGCTAATTAAATTTAAGTAAAGTGACCACTAACTCCTGTTATTACAGTACCAATACAGACCCGCTCGTGAACCGACATGTGGTCGAGGGTGCATCTTCTGCCGGGCATGCAGTGGACGAGGGAGGGGTTGTAACTATTGTCGCCTGCACACACATTTAGCTTACTGCTGAATCCAGTTCCCCAAGAGCTGAAAAACGAAGTGCTGCCGCCGCCTACACACTCGTTCACTCAAAGAGACTCCAATGGCGATCTGAGGGGTGAGCCTGCTGGATATGGACTTCAGCAAGGAGTTCCCTTTGAGTTCGCCATTCAGTCCTATGGCTGCACCAAGTTGAATGTGATGTACACCAACGATACAGACTCGGTGAAGCTCTACCTCGCCTCAGTCCTATGGCTGCATCAGGTTCTGGAGCATTCGCCCGTTTCATCGGCAGCGCCGACTGCACCTTCGCTACAGTGGAGAGAAGGAAGAACACGACGATTCGGCCATCTGGTGCAACAAGCTTGTCGACATCCAGAAGCAATACAAGATCATCAGCAACGGGCAGGAGAAGGACTATGTGGTTGACCTCGTTGAGACCATCATCGACCCCTGATACGCCAACATGAAAGAAGACGACCTGAACACGTGGGATGTACCTCTGAATCTAGCCTACATAACCTACGCGGCCAAGGACGCATACGCATGCTACGACATGTACATGCAGATCTTAGACATAAGGGCGTGTCTGCTTCCCGTAACCGACGAGTACACGGACAGCCGGAGCATCATGATCAAGCGTGCCAGGAAGGTCTAGAAGTTATACTTTATCTGTTTATAAGCACCTTTATCATCTGAGTGTTTCTTGCATTAGCCTATGTGTCGTAATTATCAGTTTTGTCCGAAATATTTCTTTTAAGAACCCATTAACCTGATTTCTTTTTAGTGGCTATTTGCTTATGTATCTAAACTAGTTCACTTGTCCGTAAAAAAAACTAGTTCTCTCGGCTGCCGTGCTTTGAATCTCCTTCCTCCCAACACATTCCCCTCCTTAGGTGGACCCAGCAGGTCTCTGAATTTTCTCCCACTTTCTTTTTCGATGTAAACTGAGTTTTCTCCCAGTACTTTCCCCTAGAACCAACTCAACTGTCCCACGTCTAGCCTAAAAAATAATAATACCCCATGTACTATTAACTCATCAAATTAAAATGATATTTTATTTCGTAAGTTGAAAGTTCTTACAAAATAATAATAATAATTGTTTATATATATAACTTGGCAAGTTAACTCCTAGTGATTGCGTACATAAGCTTGCAAAGATTTTACTGATGTGCAATCATGCGTTTATGTTTTTATAACATTTCTCCGTCTAGCCCAACATGATATTTTCACCCAGCCCAGCAAGTCCGTGGATTTCGAGAAAAATGCAAATTGGATTTAAACGGGCTGCATAGATTCTACATCATTGTTTCACCCAGCCCACCAAATGGACTAAAAAACGAATGGACTAACAGCTGGGTCCACGGTCACAACCTAGTTTTTTGTGATTTGCCAAGTAAGTCGCTTTGTTAGGCTGGTTGGGCTGCAAATCTTTCAAGACGAGGAGAGCTTTCATTCGGCTGGCCGAGAAAATGGCCCATCAGTAATGAGAAATGGGCTGTGCATTTTTAAAACACATCAAACTGGCAATTAGTTTCAAATATCTTTTTTTTCATTTCGAGATTTTAAATTACATTAATTTTTATGCGTGGAGAATTTGTTGGATTTTATATTGATATAGATTTATTTTTAAAATCAGTTTGAATGCGAGTCGAAATTTCAGGATTAAAAACAGTTCGGACCGCACCGAAATATGCAAAATTTCATATAATTTTTTAACCATGGCCACAATATGGGCTGTAATGCTAACAAAAAGAATATGGGCTCCAAAAAAACCTTAAGAATTAGAAAATGGGATGCATGCTGTTTTCCATAGATTTGAGGCTTTCCTAAAAAAAAGGTTGGCGCACAAGCAGTGACTGTTGGATGTCCATCGAACGACCGTCGTGCTTCTTCAATCTCTGCTCTTCCTGCTCCAGCCGCTCAAACAAGCACCGGTGGGAGGACTGCCTGCTCCCTCCTCCCCGCGGTCGGCTGTGCTGCCGCGCAGGCCTCACCGCCCCATCGTACTCCCATCGCTGGCCTAGCCATCCCTCTACTCACCCACACCTGCTGTTATTCTCCGGCGATGGCAGACGAACCAGTAAAACCTCGTACAGTCGTACTCACCTCCGCGTGGGAAACAACTGCCTAGTCTTCCCTGCCTCCGTGTCGTTCCCTTCCTAGGCCTCGCCGTCGTCCACCGCCCTGGTGCTCTCGGCGCGGCCTGGTCAACATGGTCAACGACCAACATGCATCTGAAGTGGACTGTACGTGGAGAGGCCGACAGCTGGGTCCACGGCCGCACGCAAGGAAATGCCTCCTTATTACGCGCAAAATAATGATTCCTCCACCTGACATCAGGGACCCATCGAAAGGGCCTCTGTATTTTGCGAAAAAACGTTACCACCGCTGACAGCTCGGACCCACCAGCTATATCTTCGCACGCAAGGAAGTGCCTCCTTATTACGCACAAAAAAATGAATACTCCCCCTGCTAGCTGGGACCCAGTATAGTGGGTCTAGTAAGTTGACGGGGACGAAGGGCTTTGTCAACTTAGTCAATATGCACGATTCTAGCTCGAATGACCGTACGATGTCCATCCAACGGCCGTAGTGCTTCTTCAACCTCTGGTCTTCTTGCTCCAGCCACCCAAAGCAGCACCGGTCGTGTCGCATGCTCCTGCCTCCCGTGGCCGGCTGTGCTGCCGCGGAGGCCTCACCGCCCCCATACTACTCCCACTGCTGGCCAGGCCATCCCTCCACTCCACTCACCCACACCCCCTGTTATTCTGCAGGGACGGCAGCGCAGCCGAACCAGTGAACCCTCGTACTCCTCTCTGCGTGGGCATCCACTGCCGCGTCTTCCCCGGCTCCGCGTTGTCCCTTTCCTAGGCCTCGCCGTCGTCCACCGCCATGGTGCTATCGACGCGGCGTGGTCAATGTGGTCAACGACCAAATTCCATCGGAAGAATACTGTATGTGGAGAGGTTGATAGTTGGGTCCACGGCAGCCGCAAGGAAGTGCCTCCTTATTACGCGGAAAATAATTATTCCTCCACCTGACAGCAGGGACCCACCGGACGCCCACCAATATATCGCGAAAAAAACGTTTTCCCCTGACTGCTGGGACCCACCCGACGGGCCACCATATTTCGTGAAAAAAACGTTCCCCCTGTTGTCAGCTCGGACCCACCGGAAGTGCCTCCTTATTACGCACAAAAAAATGAATACCCCCCTGCTAGCTGGGACCCACCTTGGTGGGAGGCTGACTTGTGGGCCTACTAAGTTGACCGGGACGGAGGGCTTTGTCAACTTAGTCAATATGCACGATTCTAGCTCCAGTGACCGTACGATGTCCATCCAACGGCCGTAGTGCTTCTTCAACCTCTGGTCTTCTTGCTCCAGCCACCCAAACCAGCACCTGTCGTGCCTCGTGCTCCTGCCTCCCGTGGCAGGCTGCGATGCGGTGGAGGCCTCACCGCCCCCTACTACTCCCACCGCTGGCCAGGCCATCCCTCTACTCACCCACACCCCCTGTTATTCTGCGGTGACGGCAGCCTCACACTGCAGCGAACCAGTGAACCCTCGTACTCCTCTACGCGTGGGCATCCATTGCCGCGTCATCCCCTTCCTATGCCTCGCCGTCGTCCACCGCCCTGGTTCTCTCGGCGCGGCGTGGTCAACGTGGTCAAGGAACAGCTTCCATCGGACGTGGACTGTACGTGGAGAGGCTAACAGCTGGGTCCACGGCCGCAGCAAGGAAGTGCCTCCTCATTACATGCAAAATAATTATTCCTCCAGCTGACAGCGGGGACCCACCGGACGGGCCACCATATTTCGCCCCCCTGACTGCTGGGACCCACCAGCTACATCTTTGCACACAAGGAAGTGCCTGACAGTCGGGACCCACCTGGTCGAAGCGTACGTAGCGTTGTCATTCTGGTCGCGAACATGTACGTACATATATACTGGTGGATGTAGAGGCGCGCACGTGTCATAGTAGAGGCGGCCAGGGTGCAAGAAAGAAAATACGGCCACGTATGTGTACATACGGGCGGGGTCTTGAACGCCTACTCGCGCATACGTACAGCGAGGGCTCGTTGACATGGCTGGGTCGGAATGGAGAAACACCATCGTCGTCGTGTTCATGGGGAGGCAACGGAATGCGTCGTGTTCATGGGGAGGCAATAGAATGCATCGTGTTCATGGGGAGGCAACGGAATGCTTCGTGTTCATCGGGAGGCAGCGAAACGCGTGGGAGCCAACCCGCTGGGTCGGAACGGAATGCGTGGTCGTGTTCATCGGGAGGGCTTGGACGGAATAGGCGATGGAAACGAGGCCTGGCGTACCGCACAACGGAGGAAACAGACCTCCTACATTCGGAATGGGGTCCTGTTGATCAGGAGGGGTCTGGCGTACCACAAAACGGAGGAACCGGACCTCCTACGGTCGAAACGGTGGTCCTGTTCATCAGGAGGGGTGTGGCGTACCGCAAAACGGACGAAACGGACTTGTGTTGGAGCGCTACGGTCGAAACGGGGGTCCTGTTCATCGGGAGGGGTGTGGCGTACCGCAAAACGGGACTCCACGGGATACTGTTCATCTCCACCGTCGACCCCTCCAGCCTCCACGAGCTACTGTTCATCCACCGTCGACCTCCTCCAGCCTCCACCTGTGACTGTTCATCCACGGGCTCCTGTTCGTCCAGCCTCCACTGCGCGCTACTCCACCGGCTACTGTTCAACCAGCCCTCTCCACGGGCTCCTGTTCAACCACCCCTCCACGGGCTACTGTTCATCCTACCCTCCACCGTCTACTGTTCATCCTGCCCTCCACGGGGTGGTCCTGTTCATCCAGCCCTCCACGGGGTCCTGTTCATCCAGCCCCAACCGGCTCGATCGATCGGGGTCCTGTTCATCTAGAGGCAACACCA
>NC_041390.1:195591384-195604839 GCF_002162155.2 Triticum dicoccoides | reverse complement strand
CACTGTTCATCCAGAGGCAGCATCGATCGGCTTAAGTTAGCAGTAGTAGCAAAGGAATCGCTCGATCAGGTTCAGTTAACAGCCATCGATCGATCGCTCGGGTTCAGTAACGCGTAGCCTACAGTGCAATCGCTCGGGTTCAGTTAGAGCCCAACGCCTCGCTCGGGTTCAGTTAGAGCCAACGCCTCGCACACACGCGCGTACGTGTACGAGAGAAACGCACATCGCTCGGCCCCGACCTCCCACCATAACCGGGAACTCCCCGAAATTTTCCTCACCCTCGCTTCTACCACGGTTTTTTCCGTCATGGACGACCCAAAGAATTTCATCCAGCTGCGTCTCCAGCCCGCCCAGGACGAAAAGCCCATTTTCTGTCATGATTTTTTGTCATAGAAGTAGGAGCCCACCACATCTATGATGATACCGGGTTTTGTCACAATTATCGTCACAGAAGTGTCATATGTATGACAGAAAAAAATTTCGTTCGGCCCAAAATGTCACGGATGTGTCTTTTTTTTGTAGTGTTGTATCTGGGGACTGAACTACAGAATGCCAGAATAGAGGGGAAGGCCTAGCCTATCAAAGACTAGCATCTTCAAGCAACTCAAAGCATCTTGCAGCATGTAGAAGAGTAAAGAATAGCATTTTATATTTAACAAGCATGTTGTAGTAATAATGCCTAGAGATCCTTTCGTCTCCCTGTGAAAAAGCAATCCTGGAGCCACATATCCATCACATGTCTCAAGTAACCAGTTCTAGTTATAATAGATTAGGATACAAGTCTAAACGTCCATTACCGTGGACACGGCATTCAAATAGATAACTTCCCTGCAGGGGTGCACCACATTACCCAAAACGCTTGATTACTCTAGCCGGACACACTTTTCTGAGTCAATGCCCGACCTCGGAAGATCAACACGTCGCAGCACTACCTAGGCTCAGCAGAGAGGTCCCTACCGGTCTACATCCTAACCACTCTGGGGTCTTGGGCCCATTGCCCGTTGCACTCCAGGTCATTGCATGTAGGGTGGGTCTAGGCTCCACCACTACAGGATGGTGCCGGCCCAGCCATGCCGCCATGCTGAACTGGACATCTGACAAAGCTTCGGAAGATACTATGACGTCAAGGCCCATAACTATTCTCGAGTGGTGGTTAGTGCGTAAAGGCCATAGGCCAACTCAGAACAAATACCCAAAACTGTTAGTGCATTGGGGACTCACAGAGACGAGCAGAGACTCACGATAATGTGACCCCGCCTCCCCGTCTCGTGGACTTATGGCAAGGGCCCAGAATGCTCGGTCGTGCCTCGTATAAAACTCGTGGGTGCTCTACGGGCCCGTCCAACTTTCACATCAATTCGTGGGTACCCCTCAGGGCTGACCCGACTTAAACAAAGGTCTTAAGTAAAGTCCGGGTAACCGTGTGTCCAAAACATCAAGGGGGGGAAACCTGAGGAATCACCCTCGGTGGAGTCCACTCCATGTGATCATCAAGATGAACATAGGAGGAATCACCCTCGGTGTCCACACTTGAGAGGTTGTGTTGGCGTTCTGGGAACGGGGGTCCCCAGACTTGCCTGCCTGCGGCCTGCGGCGTGGCTCGAGTGGGGGCCCAGTGCGGCCCAGCTTCATCACTTCAAGCTCAAGACTCTCGCAAGGGGACAAGCCTTGCGGGGCGGACGACAGGAGGCTTCCTTAGGAGCAGCCTCATCAGGCAGGCTCGCGAGGAGGCGGAGAGATCAAGGCAGGGGTACCTCACGAGGAGCCCGTGACGCAAGCCATGACGATCGAGATTAGGCGGGTGCCAGGCGGGCGCTAGCCTGCGCAGTGTCCTTGTTTCCCCTTCGGTGCAAAGGGAGCAAGCACAGGGCAAGGCATCGGGCAAAGGTTACCATTCCGGTGCAACGAGACTAAGACCAGCAGAGCGGCAGGACGGAGGTCACCGTGGATCCCAAGACGGCGTCATCACCAGTGCTTTTGGCAGCCGAAGACCACCTTTGGTCAGGATAACTTGTACTAGATGTTCCCCTTCAAAATGGCCAATTGTTGGCGCCCTTCCCGCTCATTATTTGGGAAGAGGACCAGGGCCTCTATAAATAGGACTAGCCCCTGAAGAGAAAAGAGGGGAGAGGGGAGAAAGAGAAGAGAGAGAGAGAGAGATCCAGACCGAGTAGAACACACCACACCAGCTTAAGAACACCTCTCGCAAGGCCGTTCTTCCCCCTGTATTGTTCATCATCAGGCCCTGAGGCAATCCACCACACCATGCACTGGAGTAGGGTATTACACCACATCGGTGGCCCGAACCAGTATAAACATCGTGTCCTTTGTGTGTTCTTCTTTCCAGCCTAGATTTCTTGCGAGCCATAGAAGCGCGAGTCGGTAGGGGAAAGATCTCCATGCGCACCCCAGAGTTCGAACCTGAAGGGTCTGCCGGAACCCGAAATCCGACATTTGGCGCGCCGGGTAGGGGTGCGTCGGAATCTTTCTTCCGCTATTCGCGTGTGATCTTCCATCGTGTCCATGGCTGACGCTCGTCGGGCTCGCATTGAGCACCGGGCTGCTCTCGCCACCCGCGTCGCCCAGATGGCGCCCGTCGGCGGACTCCCTCGTCGTTCCCCGTCGCCTGCCGCCAACGCCGCCACTGGCCCGGCAGGGAAGGAGCAGCAGGCCTCGTCCCAGCATCCTTCGGTGCGGCGGGAGGGCCACATCGCAACCCCGTCACTGACTCCAGCCGGTTCGTCGTCCCACGCCCGTCGCGCCCCCACGGACGCGCACGCAGCGCTGCTCCTGACAAGAAAGCTCCTGCACTACCGCCCCGTCGACGACCTCTACGAGGACTGGCTCGCCCGCATCACCGAGCTCGTCAGCGCCGCAGGGGCTCTCCCTTGCCGTCCCTCTCGCTGCCTCGCACTCCATTCCGTGCAGGGGGCGAGGATCAGGAGGCGCCTCTGCCACCTCCTCCCCAAGAAGGCGCCCTGGCTCCAAGGCGCGCAACCCCATGGCGAGACCCTCCACGTCCGGCGCCTACGCGGCAAGGGAGCTACCAAGAGATCCCTCGTCCGCAAGAAGGTGCTCGCGCGCTCCCAGCACCGGCGCGCCAAGATCGCGTCCCTGCGCCTCCACGCCGAGACGCCGCGCTGCTCCACCAGGAGCGGGCCCAGCACCAGCAAAGGGCGCCGGTGGCCACAGCAGGCTGTCGCGCCTTCACCCCCGAGCTACGTGGCGTCACATGGCCAGGCAAGTTCAAGCCTGATCTGCCCCCTCGCTACGATGGCACGGCGGACCCTGTGGAATTCCTACAGCTCTACGAGTTGGGCATCGAAGCCGCCAACGGAGACGAAAAGGTCATGGCAAACTGGTTTCCCATGGCGCTCAAGGACGGCGCCCGCACCTGGCTCCTAAACCTGGCTCCCAGCACGATCTCCTCCTGGGACGAGATGCGCAGTCGCTTCATCGCCAACTTCCAGGGCACGCATGACCGGCCCCCGGCCATAAGCGACCTGCGTCGCATCAAGCAACAGCGAGGGGAAACCCTGCAGAAATACATCCAGCGCTTCAACAACGCTCGCCTCAAGATCCCCAGGGTGACTGAGGAAGCCATTATCTCAGCCTTCTCCGATGGTGTGCGCGACATCAAGATGAAGGAGGAGCTAGCAATCCATGAAGACCTGTGCACATTCCTGGAGCAGTTCAACTTGGCGACCAAGTGCGCCAGGGCTGAGGAAGGGCGCCTCTCCTTCCTCGAGCTCCCGGCTGCCGACCCAGAAGAGAAAAAGCCCAAGGCCAAGGACGTGAAGCGTAAGGGAGCTGCCATGCACGCAGCGGAACCAGACACCAAGCGAGGCAGGGATCAGCCTGAGTCATCCAAGGGCAGCCGATACTGCGTGTACCACGACCTCCACACCCACAACACCAACGAATGCCAAGAGCTCAGGGCCGTGCGAGATGGGCGTATCGGCCGACGCCCAGAGCGCAATGACAGGGGCTATGGCCGAGGAGGAGGAAGAGGTGGAGGACGATGGGAAGACCGTGGCCCTCGCCAGGGGTGGCGTGACCGACCTCGCGAGGATCGCTGGCAGGACCAGCCTTGTGAGGGAGGCTGGAGGGATCAGCCTCATGAGGATCACGCACATGACAAAGCAGGCCTCCCTCCTCTACCGCCACCACCAAGAAGGAACGAAGACCAACATCAAGACGAGGGGGTTGGGGGCTTCCAGGAGCCGCGCGCAATCGCTTGCATCTTGGGTGGCGCCCAGGCCCCAGCATCACAGCGCATCTTCAAGCAGTTTGCTCGCGAGGTGAATGCAGTCCTCCCCAAGCTTGAGGCCACGCGCCCTCTCAGGTGGTCTGCATGCGCCATCACATTCAGCTCAGCCGATCAGCTCAAGTGAGCGGCAACGACTGGAGTACTCCCGATGCTTTGCTCCCCAGTCATCAGCAATGTGCAGGTCACCAGGACCCTCGTTGATGGAGGAGCAGGACTCAACGTCCTGTCCATCGAGATGTTCAACAACCTCCAAGTGCCATATGATCAGCTCCAGCCGACCAAGCCTTTCTCAGGAGTCACTGATGGTTCCACTGTTCCGATAGGGCAAGTTCACCTGCCAGTCACCTTCGGGCGGCGCAACAACTACCGCACCGAGCTCATCGACTTCGACGTCGCCCACATTCGCCTGCCATACAACACCATCCTCGGGTACCCAGCCCTAGCAGGGCAGTGACTCACCATGGCTACAATGTCCTCAAGATGCTAGGAAGCGGTGGAGTCATCACCGTACCCTGTGAGGAAAGGGACACGGTGTGTTCACTTGAGCGTGGGTTCCAAGCCGCAGCAATCGAAGACCCAGATCACAGGAGCGGAAGACTTCCCGAGGCGACCCTTAAGAAGAAGAAGGCTTTGCCTAGCCCAAGCCATAAGGAGGCAGGCGCCTCCGGAGGCGTTGCGTCAGGATTCGCGCCCGTTCAGGGAGCGCCACCCTCTATCGCGTAGGAAGGCGCGCCCGGCGCCCTCCTCAGGTAGGGCTCGGGGGCTCTTTCTTGGAGAGCCACCGACTTTGCTGAGGTCACGAGGGAGGCGCTCGAGAACCACTTGGAGGGGTTCTTCCAGGCACGTTTCCCTCTGGAAGGTGTGAGGCAAGGAAGACCAAACCCTCAGGAGTTCATCGCAGGAAACACCCAGGAGCTACAGGAGTCGAGAGTCATGCGCGGCAGCCGCCGCTTGCCCGTCGTGGCCCCACATCCAGGCGAGGATGGTGGGCTGCGCGTCTGCATCGACGTGCCAGGACTCAACTGAGCCGCATCTCAGGAGCGCCTCTGTCCTTCGCGCGTGGGGCGTTGCGAGGGTCCACCTCACGGCTACGTTCGCATGCCCTTCGGCCTACCGAACGTGGTCACCACTCATCAGCGCCTGCTGAGGAGCATTCTGGAGGCTCAGGAGGTCAGGCATTGTGTGGTCCTGGCGGAGGTGGATATGGCCCTCGAAGACCTATCTGTGCCCCCGGAACCTCCCGAGGCTCCTGGGCCTAGGGGCTCGTGAGGGTCGACGTCTTCACCATGCATCACCCACTTCTTCGGCATCACTTCATCTTCAACGGCGTCAGGTGACATCTTTCAAGTTCCATTTTTAGCTGGGAGAGCCCATAGGGCTGCATTGTTCCCAGGTCGCGTGGGTCCATCCCTGCGGCATGTATCCGTTTTGCTTACGCTCTTTACCTACCTTGTTGGGGGCACCCCTCGGGCTGCATCATCCCCAAGCTGCTCGGGCCTGGCCCGGCGGTGTTTGCTTTTCCCGCATCTACTTGAAATGAATTTGCTCCTCCGTGCTTAATCTGGTTCCCATGATTGTCATCTACTGCTTATCGCGGACTTATCCGCTCTCATGCAAAGCGCTTGCACGTTAAAAGGGGGTACCTGAGCATCGCGACTCATGGGCTCCTACTGGCTCTCCAGCCGTCACCCCCTGGCCTTGACCCATGGCATCGCGACCTGTCATACCAGCGGCGGCTGAGCTCGCTCGAGGGCCGGGACCTGAGGGCATAGAGTATTTGCATTCTAACCACCCTGCAGGAACACACCATTGATAAAGGCCCAGAGCCAGGCGCAACCCGCCTCGAGGTAGGGCCTCGTGAGTCCTGCACTGGCTCACGAGTGCCCAGATACACCTTTCCTAGCCCTACCGTGCCGGCCACGTGTCAGGGCGGGGCTGTACACGCCCCGGGGGCTCCTCCCGGAGGGGAGCCCCCCTCCCATGTACTAGTGGAAGCACCATGCTCCGTGTTGGCTGACGACACTGCCGAGGAGCAGCTATGCCCGTACACATACGGAAGCGCTATGCTCCGCGCTGGTGATAAACAACTGAGGGCGGCCCATGGCTGTACCAACCTCAGGGAGCCTGGAGCTCAGTGTCTGGCACCATCGTAACGCCTCCCCTCGGGAGTGCCGCGCGAGGGGGCTGGACACGGGGGCTACGCCCGGGCCATGCTCGAGTGCACGCCACCCAGCCAGGTCCCCCGGACCTGGTCGTCGTGCGCCCCTCCCCGAGCGGAGCCAAGGTATGAAAACCCGTTTGAATGTCAAGGGGGGCTCCTGAGAATCGCGACTCAGGAGCCTAACTTGCCATGTAGCCCCACACCCCTTAGTCCCGTCCTGGTTTTCGGTCGGGGCTAACAGCGGTTGAGGTATGTACGGGGTCGGGCCCTGCCGATGCAGAACGACCAATCCACTCCTTTGCTCCCCCCTTCCCTACTTGTTGCTCGCGCGTCAAGGGGGACTCCTGAGCATCGCGACTCAGGAGCCTAACTTGCCACATAGCCCCTCACTCCTTAGTCCCGTCCTGGTTTCCGGTCGGGGCTAACGGCGGTTGAGGTATGTGCGGGGCCGGGCCCTGCCGACGTAGAGCGCAAGCAAATAGGAGGGGAAAATGCAAATTCCAGGGAATTTAAAGCAAATATTACAAGCCATAGATTGTTTCACAACGCCAAACACAAGTTTAAATGCCTCCGCGAGGCATGGTGCATGTTGCAGGAGTAAAAACAGGACAGAAGGCGCGAAGGGATCACTCTTCAGTGGCGCCGCCGCCTGTGGTGGAGACACGTTGGCGACTCCGCCTCCTGAGGCCGCGGAGCTGGCGGCACCACGCCCGGGCAAGGTACTGAAGGCGCGGAACCTCCCCAGCAAAGCCTCGGCTCGGCCTTTCACGGCCTCAGTGGCAGCAGCAACAAGGTCGCCGCTCACGGGTTCCCGCAGGCTGTCGAAGTCTACGTTGGGGTCGCGCAGGTAGACGTGGCTGAGGACATGCGTCAGCGCTGCAGAAGACAGGCCACGCGCCTCGGCCTCGGCCGTGGGGCCGAGGCGGTCTGCGACATCTTCAAGCGCACGGACCAGGAAGGGAAGCAGCTCGGCGGGGCCATCCTCCGCACCAGCCAACAGCTCCTCCAAGCCGCCCTCGTAAAGCGTCTTCAGCATGGCGCGAGCTTTCTTCTCTAGCTGCGCGAAGGCAACCCGATCCTCGGCCAGCACCTTCGCCTTGGCGTCTAGCTTGGTCCTCTCCGCCTTCAGCAACCGCTCTAGCGTCTCCAACCGGATGCGGCGGTCATCAAGCTTGGCGCCCCGGTCCTTGATGGCAGCCTCCCAAGCCTTCATCTACTTCTCCTTCTCCTGGCGGCCGTGGACCTCCTTGGCGAGCTCATCGCGCAGGCCTTGCAGCTCGACCTCCAGCGCCTTGCAGCGGCCCTGGGCAGCTGCTGCATCGCCCAGGGCAGCATCGCGAGCGGCCTTGGCTTGGCTGGCAGCCTGCTTCTCCCCATTGGAGGCCGACATGGCGTGGCTCAGCGCTGCTTGGACGGAGGCGGCAGAACGGGCCCAGCCAGAAGCTAGCTCCAGGCGCCCGGCCACTAGGCGAGGGTCCACGCTCAGAAGATCCTCCCGCAGCTGGCTTAGTTCGTTGGCGACCTGGTCCAGGACGGCGGCAGAGGGATCAGAAGAGATGGGAACTAGTGGAGCGGGCGGAGAGGATGGTAGCGTGATCACAGCTTGGCAGGAAGGAACCCCCTGGGCCTTGGCTACCCCGGCTGCAGCATCGAGCGCAGCCGCCTCCAGGGTCAGCGGGGCCACGGGGGCTGACTCCTCGCCGAAGCGTCCCAGTTGGCCTCACGAAGATGATCGGGCAGGGGAGGCGCGAGCCTCGCCGTCTCCTTCCCCGGCAGATGAAGGCGCCACCCCGGCAGATGGACTCGCCCCAAGCTGGGCCGCAGAAGCCCCTCTCAACCTCTTCGCTGGAGGTGCCAGCCTGGCAAAAGAATGCAGACGTCAAGCCTCGGCGGCACAAACCAAGCGAAGCACGAATCAAGCACTTACTAGTCGTCGTTCGCGGACTCTAGCAGCTTCCGGCCAAACTTGAAGCCCGAGAGCCTGTGGCTGGGGTCGGCCTTGGGAGGTCCGGAAGCAGAAGGCATGTCAGGAGGGTTGGAGCTGGCCTCAGACCGCCTGGGGACCAGAGCAGACCCTGGGAGAACCGGACCTGACCTGCCCTTCCTTGTGACCAAGGGAGAGTCCTCCCCTCCTCGCCTGGCGCCAGCCTCATCGTCGTCCGACATGGAGCGGAGGGCCCGGGACCTGTGCCGAGGGAAGGACTCCCCGGACTCCCCGCCAGTCGCCTCAGAGTCAGACTCTTCCTCCTCCGCCTCTTCTTCCCTCTCACTCCCGCTGGAGCTGCCGGAGGACACGTCCACCATCGCCAGCGCCGCCAGATCCTCGGTCCCAGTCGTCACGAAGGAAGAGGGGGACGGGGGCGCCCACCGGGCTCGCCACGTCTCCCCCAACCAAGGAGTGGAGGGCCGCGACCAGATCCTCGTCGGTCAAAGCCTCGGAGCTTAGGCGCAGGGCGGCGTTCACTTCCCCAAGCCTCCACAATGGGAGCGAGTGCTCCTGGAGTGGAGCCACCCGGTGCTCCAAGAACTCCCTCAGGAGTGTAGACCCGGTCAGCTTCGCCGCCCCCAAGTTGCCTGGCCTCAGGTCCGCGTTCATCCTCTTTAGCACCGCCTTCGCACGGGGGTCGACGAGCTCCGTGCGGGACCACACGTCGACGGCCTTGGGCTGCCCCGTAGGCAACACCAGTCGGGGGTGGAGGCGCCCGACGTCAACCATAACCCACTTGCTCCGGAAGCCTTCGATTCTCTTCCTAGGCTTCGAGATAGCATTGGAGTTGGAGTATGCAATAAAGCTCACGCATGCGGAGACATGGGCACGAGAAACCCGGAGGGAAAAATAGTGGTGCAACAAGGCCACCGAGGGCTTCACCCCAACGTGAGCCTCGCAATAGTAAGCAAAAATTGCCAGGAGAAGAACAGAGTTGGGGTGGAGATGCAGAGCTTGCAAGTTGTATTGGTGGAGAACAGCAAAGAAGAACGAGAGCAGGAAGGAGAAGAGCGAGAAAGGGGATCTGGGGCAAGGCGAACGAGAACAAAGCAAGTAAGCCTGGCCAGGGCACCTCTTTGTCAGATGGACAGTTGCCGAGGCGTCGTGGGGGAGCGTAGACGCCCACGTCCAATCAATCGCCACGCGGAGCCCAAGGCTGCAGGCTATTGGGGCTTCGGCGCTTCACGCTTGCCCCTTCGCTTCTTTGCTAAGCCAAGCCCGGGCGCGCCTTGGGCCCTGGGGCTACTGTCGGCGTTCTGGGAATGGGGGTCCACAGACTTGCCTGCCTGCGGCCTGCAGCGTGGCTCGAGTGGGGGCCCAGTGTGGCCCAGGTTCATCAGCTCAAGCTCAAGACCCTCGCAAGGGGCCAACCCTTGCGGGGCGGACGACAGGAGGCTTCCTCAGGAGCAGCCTCATCAGGCAGGCTCGCGAGGAGGCAGAGAGATCAAGGCAGGGGTACCTCGCGAGGAGCCCGTGATGCAAGCCATGACGATCGAGATTAGGCGGGCACCAGGCAGGCGCCGGCCTGCGCAGTGTCCTTGTTTCCTCTTCGGTGCAAAGGGAGCGAGCACATGCCAAGGCATCGGGCAGAGGTTACCATTCCGGTGCAACGAGACCAAGACCAGCAGAGCGGCAGGATGGAGGTCACCATGGAGCCCAAGACGGTGTCATCACTAGTGCTTTTGGCAGCCGAAGACCACCTTTGGTCAGGATAACTTGTACTAGATGTTCCCCTTCAAAATGGCCAATTGTTGGCGCCCTTCCCGCTCATTATTTGGGAAGAGGACCAGGGCCTCTATAAATAGGACTAGCCCCCGAAGAGAAAAGAGGGGAGAGGGGAGAAAGAGAAGAGGAAGAGAGAGAGAGAGATCCAGACCGAGTAGAACACACCGCACTAGCTCAAGAACACCTCTCGCGAGGCCGTTCTTCCCCGTGTATTGTTCATCATCAGCCCCTGAGGCAATCCACCACACCATGCACTAGGGTAGGGTATTACACCACATCGGTGGCCCAAACCAGTATAAACCTCGCGTCCTTTGTGTGTTCTTCTTTCTAGCCGAGATTTCTTGCGAGCCATAGAAGCGCGAGTCGGTAGGGGAAAGATCTCCATGCGCACCCCAGAGTTTGAACCTTAAGGGTCTGCCGGAACCCAAAATCCGACAGGTTGCACGACAGGGTCATATTTGGGGTGGTGAAGGAGGGATCACCCTCGATTACCATGACCGAATAGCCACCCTACAGAGTTAACATTAGGAGTGCGTTACGAGCTATCACCCTCGGCACTCGATATTAGCTCTGCATAATCAAGCAACAAAAGGGGCGTGATGTGATTTGAGGTGTCGGGCTCTGGTCATCGATCATGTTGACCGAGTCATCGATGATGAAGCAGGGGCAATAAGGACAAGGTGGGGGTCGCTGATGGATCACTAACCAACCTATACTAACAGTTTAGGATAAGCAGGTAAGGTACAACAGCAGGTACAAAAGCACGCTATGCATCAAAATAGGAGCAATCAATTACAGTAGAAAAATCTAATGCAAGCATGAGAGAATGGAATGGGCGATATCGGGATGATCAAAGGGGGGGCTTGCCTAGAAGCTCCGCTGAAAGGGAAGAAGGGCCGTCGTCGACGTAGTCGATCACAGCGGCATCGGCAGCGGTCTCGGGGTCTACTAGAGAAGAAGAGGGGGGAAAACAGCAAATACAGAGCAAATAGATGCATGACAGGCAACATGCAATACTAGTGGGTTCTAACTCAGTACTATGCTATACCGACAAAGGGGGAAACATCCGGGAATGTTTCCCCGAGTTTTGGCATTTCCGGGCAGATGAAACGGAGGGGGAGATTGTAGGTTCGCTATGTTAGGGAGGTGTGACAGACGAACGGAGGGCGTATCCGAATTCGTCTCGCTTTTCTGAGCAACTTTCATGTATAAAGTATTTCCATCCGAGTTACGGATATTTTTCGATGAATTATTAAAGTTTTAGCACTTTTTGAAATTATTATTAATTCAAAATTAAAGGTTAAATGCTATGGGTACCCAGCTCTATGTACACTCTGTGTACCCAGAGGATGACATGTGGGCCAAGGGGTCCCAGTTGACTAGCCAACGTTTGACTGGTCAACAGGGGGTGGGCCCCCTGTCAATTACACATTTTAACTAATTACAGATTGAACATCTGGTTAATTAAGTTAATTAACTTTTTAAATAATTAAACAACTAATTAATTTATATTTATTTTTATTATTAATCTCTTAAATCTTTTTCAAAAAACAGGGCAATGGGGCCTATAGGCCAGTGGCCCAGGACGCCAGCCAGGGTGGGCACAGCGGGCAAACGGGGCGGGCGAACCCGTCTGGGCGCCGGGCAAGGCCGCCGTGCATGGCGGGGCGCCGACAGCTGCCAGTAGTGGCGAGCGGCGGCACTAGGCGGCGGCGGGTAGCGCGTGCGGCGTGTGGAGGTCGATGGTGGGGGGGGGCGAAGTGCGCGCGCCGGCGAGGCGAGCTGCGTGCGGCACGGGGTGCAACGGCGACAAGCGGGAGTCCGCGGGGGCGAGCGGGAGGGGCGCAGCGGCCGCGATTGGGACGCGCCGTAGGCGGCAGCAGGCCCAACAAGGGGGCAGTGGAGGTGGCTGCAAAGGAGGTGGGTGCGCGCGGGGGAGGGAAACTCTCGCAGGTGCGGACGCTAGGTGGCAGGGGAACGGCGACAAAGGGAGGCGCAGCGGCGAGCGAGCGCGCCTAGAGGTGCGGTCAGGCGGGGCTGGAATGCGACGGGGTGCGGTTGCGGAGCAGTGGCTGCGGGGCAATCGAGCGCGGTGGCGGCCAGGAGCTCAGTGAGCACTGAAGGAAATATGCCCTAGAGGCAATAATAAAGTTACTATTTATTTCCTTATATCATGATAAATGTTTATTATTCATGCTAGAATTGTATTAACCGAAAACATAATACATGTGTGAATACATAGACAAACAAAGTGTCACTAGTATGCCTCTACTTCACTAGCTCGTTGATCAAAGATGGTTAAGTTTCCTAACCATTGACATGGGTTGTCATTTGATTAACGGGATCACACCATTAGGAGAATGATGTGATTGACTTGACCCATTCCGTTAGCTTAGCACCCGATAGTTTAGTATGTTGCTATTGCTTTCTTCATGACTTATACATGTTCCTATGACTATGAGATTATGCAACTCCCGTTTACCGGAGGAACACTTTGTGTGCTACCAAACGTCACAACGTAACTGGGTGATTATAAAGGTGCTCTACAGGTGTCTCCAAAGGTACTTGTTGGGTTGGCGTATTTCGAGATTAGGATTTGTCACTCTGATTGTCGGAGAGGTATCTCTGGGCCCTCTCGGTAATGCACGTCACTTAAGCCTTGCAAGCATTGCAAGTAATGAGTTAGTTGCGGGATGATGTATTACAGAACGAGTAAAGAGACTTGTCGGTAACGAGATTGAACTAGGTATTGAGATACCGATGATCGAATCTCGGGCAAGTAACATACCGATGAAAAAGGGAACAATGTATGTTGTTATGCAGTCTGACCGATAAAGATCTTCGTAGAATATGTGGGAGCCAATATGAACATCCAGGTTCCGCTATTGGTTATTGACCGGAGACGTGTCTCAGTCATGTCTACATAGTTCTCGAACCTGTAGGGTCCGCACGCTTAACGTTTTGATGACAGTTATATTATGAGTTTATATGTTTTGATGTACCGAAGGTTGTTCGGAGTCCCGGATGTGATCACGGACATGATGAGGAGTCTCGAAATGGTCGAGACATGAAGATTGATATATTGGAAGCCTATGTTTGGATATCGGAAGTGTTCCAGGTGAAATCGGGATTTGACCGGAGTACCAGGAGGTTACCGGAACCCCCTTGTGACTTAATGGGCCTTAGTGGGCCTTGGTGGAAAGAGAGGACAGGCGGCCAGGGCATGGGTCGCGCCCCCTCCCCCCTAGTCTGAATAGGACAAGGAGAGGGGGCGGCGCCCCCCCCCCCCTTCCTTCTTCTCCTCCACCTCTT
>NC_041390.1:195461757-195591086 GCF_002162155.2 Triticum dicoccoides | reverse complement strand
AAGGAAAAGGGGGGAGTCCTACTCCCGGTAGGAGTAGGACTACTCCTAGCGCGCCCCTCTCTAGGCCAGCCGCACCCCCCCCCCTTGCTCCTTTATATGCAGGGGCAGGGGGGCAACCCATAGACACAACAATTGATCGTTTGATCTTTTAGCCGTGTGCGGTGCCCCCCTCCACCATAGTCCACCTCGATAATACTGTAGCGGTGCTTAGGCGAAGCCCTGCGTCGATAGAACATCATCATCGTCACCACGCCGTCGTGCTGACAAAACTCTCCCTCAACACTCGGCTGGATCGGAGTTCGAGGGACGTCATCGGGCTGAATGTGTGCTGAACTCGGAGGTGTCGTACGTTCGGTACTTGATCGGTCGAATTGTGAAGACGTACGACTACATCAACCGCGTTATGCTAACGCTTCCGCTTTCGGTCTACGAGGGTACATGGACAACACTCTCCCCTCTTGTTGCTATGCATCACCATGATCTTGCGTGTGCGTAGGAATTTTTTTGAAATTACTACGTTCCCCAACAGTGGCATCAGAGCCAGGTTTTATGGGTAGATGTCATATGCACGAGTAGAACACAAGTGAGTTGTGGGCGATATAAGTCATACTGCTTACCAGCATGTCATACTTTGGTTTGGCGGTATTGCTGGATGAAGCGCCTCGGACCAACATTACGCGTACGCTTACGCGAGACTGGTTCTACCGACGTGCTTTGCACACAAGTGGCTGGCGGGTGTCAGTTTCTCCAACTTTAGTTGAACCGAGTGTGGCTACGCCCGGTCCTTGCGAAGGTTAAAACAGCACCAACTTGAAAAACTATCGTTGTGGTTTTGATGTGTAGGTAAGAACGGTTCTTGCTAAGCCCGTAGCAGCCACGTAAAATTTGCAACAACAAAGTAGAGGACGTCTAACTTGTTTTTGTAGGGCATGTTGTGATGTGATATGGTCAAGACATGATGCTAAATTTTATTGTATGAGATGATCATGTTTTGTAATCGAGTTATCGGCAACTGGCAGGATCCATACGGTTGTCGCTTTATTGTATGCAATGCAATCGCCCTGTGATGCTTTACTTTATCACTAAGCGGTAGCGATAGTCGTGGAAGCATAAGATTGGCGAGACGACAACGATGCTACGATGGAGGTCAAGGTGTCGCGTCGGTGACGATGGTGATCATGACGGTGCTTCGGAGATGGAGATCACAAGCACAAGATGATGATGGCCATATCATATCACTTATATTGATTGCATGTGATGTTTATCTTTTATGCATCTTATCTTGCTTTGATTGATGGTAGCATTATAAGATGATCCCTCACTAAATTATCAAAGTATAAGTGTTCTCCCTGAGTATGCACTGCTGCGAAAGTTCTTCGTGCTGAGACACCACGTGATGATCGGGTGTGATAGGCTCTACGTTCAAATACAACGGGTGCAAAACAGTTGCACACACGTAATACTCAGGTTAAACTTGACGAGCCTAGCATATAACAGATATGGCCTCGAAACACGGAGACCGAAAGGTCGAGCGTGAATCATATAGTAGATATGATCAACATAGTGATGTTCACCATTGATACTACTCCATCTCACGTGATGATCAAACATGGTTTAGTTGATATGGATCACGTGATCACTTAGAGGATTAGAGGGATGTCTATCTAAGTGGGAGTTCTTAAATAATATGATTAATTGAACTTAAATTTATCATGAACTTAGTACCTGATAGTATCTTGCTTGTCTATGTTGATTGTAGATAGATGGCCTGTGCTGTTGTTTCGTTGAATTTTAATGCGTTCCTTGAGAAAGCAAAGTTGAAACATGATGGTAGCAATTACATGGACTGGTTCCGTAACTTGAGGATTATCCTCATTGCTGCTCAGAAGAATTACATCCTGGAAGCACCACTGAGTGCCAGGCCTGCTGCTGATGCAACAGACGACGTTAAGAACGTCTGGAAGAGCAAAGCTGATGACTACTCAATAGTTCAATGTGCCATGCTTTACGGCTTAGAACCGGGACTTCAACAATGTTTTGAACATCATGGAGCATATGAGATGTTCCAGGAGTTGAAGTTAATATTTCAAAAGAGTGCCCGGATTGAGAGATATGAAGTCTCCAATAAGTTCTACAGCTGCAAGATGGAGGAGAATAGTTCTGTCAGTGAGCATATACTCAAGATGTCTGGGTACTTCAATCACTTGATTCAACTAGGAGTTAATCTTCCAGATGATAGCGTCATTGACAGAATTCTCCAATCACTACCACCAAGCTACAAGAGCTTTGTGATGAACTATAATATGCAAGGGATGGATAAGACAATTCCCGAGCTCTTCGCAATGCTAAAGGCAACGGAGGTAGAAATCAAGAAGGAGCATCAAGTGTTGATGGTCAATAAGACCACTTGTTTCAAGAAAAAGGGCAAAGGGAAGAAGAAGGGGAACTTCAAGAAGAACAGCAAGCAAGTTGCTGCTCAGGAGAAGAAACCCAAGTCTGGACCTAAGCCTGAGACTGAGTGCTTCTACTGCAAGTAGACTGGTCACTGGAAGCGGAACTGCCCCAAGTATTTGGTGGATAAGAAGGATGGCAAGGTGAACAAAGGTATATGTGATATACATGTTATTGATGTGTACCTTACTAATGCTCACAGTTGCACCTAGGTATTTGATACTGGTTCTATTGCTAATATTTGCAACTCGAAACAGGGGCTACGGATTAAGCGAAGATTGGCTAAGGACGAGGTGACGATGCGCGTGGGAAATGGTTCCAAAGTCGATGTGATCGCGGTCAGCACGCTACCTCTACATCTACCTTCGGGATTAGTATTAGACCTAAATAATTGTTATTTGGTGCCAGTGTTGAGCATTAACATTATATCTAGATCTTGTTTGATGCGAGATGGTTATTCATTTAAATCAGAGAATAATGGTTGTTCTATTTATATGAGTAATATCTTTTATGGTCATGCACCCTTGAAGAGTGGTCTATTTTTGCTAAATCTCGATAGTGGTGATACACATATTCATAATATTGAAACCAAAAGATGTAGAGTTGATAATGATAGTGCAACTTATTTGTGGCACTGCCGTTTAGGTCATATCGGAGTAAAGCGCATGAAGAAACTCCATACTGATGGACTTTTGGAACCACTTGATTATGAATCACTTGGTACTTGCGAACCGTGCCTCATGGGCAAGATGACTAAAACGCCGTTCTCCGAAACTATGGAGAGAGCAACAGATTTGTTGGAGATCATACATACAGATGTATGTGGTCCGATGAATGTTGAGGCTAGTGGCGGATATCGTTATTTTCTCACCTTCACAGATGATTTAAGCAGATATGGGTATATCTACTTAATGAAACATAAGTCTGAAACATTTGAGAAGTTCAAAGAATTTTAGAGTGAAGTTGAAAATCATCGTAACAAGAAAATAAAGTTTCTACGATCTGATCGTGGAGGAGAATATTTGAGTTATGAGTTTGGTCTTCATTTGAAACAATGCGGAATAGTTTCGCAACTCATGCCACCCAGAACACCACAGCGTAATGGTGTGTCTGAACGTCGTAATCGTACATTACTACGTGTGATCTATGATGTCTCTTACTAATTTACCACTATCGTTTTGGGGCTATGCTTTAGAGACGGCCACATTCACCTTAAATAGGGCACCAATAAAATCCGTTAAGACGACGCCTTATGAACTGTGGTTTGGTAAGAAACCAAAGTTGTCGTTTCTGAAAGTTTGGGGCTGCGATGCTTATGTGAAAAAGCTTCAACCTGATAAGCTCGAACCCAAATCGGAGAAATGTGTCTTCATAGGATACCCAAAGGAGACTGTTGGGTACACCTTCTATCACGGATCCGAAAGCAAGACTTTTGTTGCTAAATTCGGAGTTTTTCTAGAGAAGGAGTTTCTCTTGAAAGAAGTGAGTGGGAGGAAAGTAGAAGTTGATGAGGTAACTATACCTGCTCCCTTATTGGGAAGTAGTTCATCACAGAAACCGGTTTCTGCGACACCTACACCAATTAGTGAGGAAGTTAATGATGATGATCATGAAACTTTAGATCAAGTTGTTACTAAACCTCGTAGGTTAACCAGAGTAAGACCCGCGCCAGAGTGGTACGGTAATCCTGTTCTGGAAGTTATGTTACTAGACCATGATGAACCTATGAACTATGAAGAAGCGATGGTGAGCCCAGATTCCGCAAAATGGCTTGAAGCCATGAAATCTGAGATGGGATCCATGTATGAGGACAAAGTATGGACTTTGGTTGACTTGCCCGTTGATCGGCAAGCAATTGAGAATAAATGGATCTTCAAGAAGAAGATTGATGCTGACGGTAATGTTACTGTCTATAAAGCTCGACTTGTTGCAAAAGGTTTTTGACAAGTTCAAGGGATTGACTACGATGAGACCTTCTCACCCGTAGAGATGCTTAAGTCTGTCTGAATCATGTTAGCAATTGCCGCATTTTATGATTATGAAATTTGGCAAATGGATGTCAAAACTGCATTCCTGAATGGATTTCTGGAAGAAGAGTTGTATATGATGCAACCAGAAGGTTTTGTCGATCCAAAGAGAGCTAACAAAGTGTGCAAGCTCCAGTGATCCATTTATGGACTGGTGCAAGCCTCTCGGAGTTGGAATAAATGCTTTGATAGTGTGATCAAAGCATTTGGTTTTATACAGACTTTTGGAGAAGCCTGTATTTACAAGAAAGCGAGTGGGAGCTCTGTAGCATTTCTAATATTTTATGTGGATGACATATTGTTGATTGGAAATGATATAGAATTTTTGGATAGCATAAAGGGATACTTGAATAAGAGTTTTTCAATGAAAGATCTCGGTGAAGCTGCTTAAATATTGGGCATCAAGATCTATAGAGATAGATCAAGACGCTTAATTGGACTTTCACAAAGCACATACCTTGACAAAGTTTTGAAGAAGTTCAAAATGGATCAAGCAAAGAAAGGGTTCTTGCCTATGTTACAAGGTGTGAAATTGAGTAAGACTCAATGCCCGACCACTGCAGAAGATAGAGAGAAGATGAAAGACGTTCCCTATGCTTCAGCCATAGGCTCTATCATGTATGCAATGTTGTGTACCAGACCTGATGTGTGCCTTGCTATAAGTCTAGCAGGGAGGTACCAAAGTAATCCAGGAATGGATCACTGGACAGCGGTCAAGAACATCCTGAAATACCTGAAAAGGACTAAGGATATGTTTCTCGTTTATGGAGGTGACAAAGAGCTCATCATAAACGGTTACGTTGATGCAAGCTTTGACACTAATCCGGACGATTCTAAATCACAAATCGGATATGTGTTTACATTGAACGGTGGAGCTGTCAGTTGGTGCAGTTCTAAACAAAGCGTTGTGGCGGGATCTACGTGTGAAGCGGAGTACATAGCTGCTTCGGAAGCAGCAAATGAAGCAGTTTATATCTGATCTAGGTGTAATACCTAGTGCATAGGGTCCAATGAAAATCTTTTGTGACAATACTGGTGCAATTGCCTTGGCGAAGGAATCCAAATTTCACAAGAGAACCAAGCACATCAAGAGACGCTTCAATTCCATCTGGGATTTAGTCCAGGTGGGAGATATAGAAATTTGCAAGATACATACGGATCTGAATGTTGCAGACCCGTTTACTAAGCCTCTTCCACGAGCAAAACATGATCAGCACCAAGGCTCCACGGGTGTTAGAATCATTACTGTGCAATCTAGATTATTGACTCTAGTGCAAGTGGGAGACTGGGGGAAATATGCCCTAGAGGCAATAATAAAGTTATTATTTATTTCCTTCTATCATGATAAATATTTATTATTCATGCTAGAATTGTATTAACCGGAAACATAATACATGTGTGAATACACAGACAAACAGAGTGTCACTAGTATGCCTCTACTTGACTAACTCGTTGATCAAAGATGGTTAAATTTCCTAACCATTGACATGGGTTGTCATTTGATTAACGGGATCACACCATTAGGAGAATGATGTGATTGACTTGACCCATTCCGTTAGCTTAGCACCCGATCGTTTAGTATGTTTCTATTGCTTTCTTCATGACTTATACATGTTCCTATGACTATGAGATTATGCAACTCCCGTTTACCGAAGGAACACTTTGTGTGATACCAAATGTCACAACGTAACTGGGTGATTATAAAGGTGCCCTACATATGTCTCCAAAGGTACTTGTTGGGTTGGCGTATTTCAAGATTACGAATTGTCACTCCGATTGTCAAAGAGGTATCTCTGGGCCCTCTCGGTAATGCACATCACTTAAGCCTTGCAAGCATTGCAACTAATGAGTTAGTTGCGGGATGATGTATTACGAAACGAGTAAAGAGACTTGCCGGTAACGAGATTGAACTAGGTATTGAGATACCGACGATTGAATCTCGGGCAAGTAACATACTGATGACAAAGGGAACAACGTATGTTGTTATGCGGTCTGACCAATAAAGATCTTCATAGAATATGTGGGAGCCAATATGAACATCCAGGTTCCGATATTGTTTATTGACCGGAGACGTGTCTCGATCATGTCTACATAGTTCTTGAACCCGTAGGGTCCGCACGCTTAACGTTTTGATGACAGTTATATTATGAGTTTATATGTTTTGATGTACCGAAGGTTGTTCGGAGTCCTGGGTGTGATCACAGACATGGCGAGGAGTCTTGAAATAGTCGATACATGAAGATTGATATATTGGAAGCCTATGTTTGGATATCGGAAGTGTTCCGGGTGAAATCGGGATTTTACCGGAGTACCGGGAGGTTACTGGAACCCCCCGGTGACTTTATGGGCCTTAGTGGGCCTTGGTGGAAAGAGAGGAGAGGCGGCCAGGGCATGGGTCGTGCCCCCTCCCCCCTAGTCCGAATAGGACAAGGAGAGGGGGCGGCGCCCCCCTTCCTTCTTCTCCTCCACCTCTTTCCCCTCTCTCTCCTAGTCCAACAAGGAAAAGGGGGGAGTCCTACTCCCGGTAGGAGTAGGACTCCTCCTAGCGCGCCCCTCTCTAGGCCGGCCGCACCCCCCCCCCTTGCTCCTTTATATACAGGGGCAGGGGGCACCCCATAGACACAACAATTGATCGTTTGATCTTTTAGCCGTGTGCGGTGCCCCCCTCCACCATAGTCCACCTCGATAATACTGTAGCGGTGCTTAGGCGAAGCCCTGCATCGGTAGAACATCAACATTGTCACCACGCCCTCGTGCTAACGAAACTCTCCCTCAACACTTGGCTGGATCGGAGTTCGAGGGTCGTCATCGGGCTGAACGTGTGCTGAACTCGGAGGTGCCGTACGTTCGGTACTTGATCGGTCGAATCGTGAAGACGTACGACTACATCAACTGCGTTGTGCTAACTCTTCCGCTTTCGGTCTACGAGGGTACGTGGACAACACTCTCCCCTCTCGTTGCTATGCATCACCATGATCTTGCGTGTGCGTAGGATTTTTTTGAAATTACTACGTTCCCCAACAAGCACGGCCTCGTAGCTACCGCGCGCGCGAGGGCAAACCAAGGGGCTGGAGAGGCTCTATGGCTTGCAGGGAAGCGATAGACTCACTGGAGTAAAGAAACGGTCGCCGAAGCACAACCGGTGACGACCTACGCAGGGGAGAAAGCTTCGGCAATGGCGGGGACGACGCGGTAAGCAGGCTACGGCCCGACAGAGGGAAAACGGAGGGGAATGAGACCTCACAGTGGGGGCGCACGGGGGCCCAGTGAGTGAACGGGAGCGCAGAGGCAACCGGCACTGATGGATACGGCGGTGATCTACCGAGGAGGAAGACGGCTCGGGGCAGCGTCTTAGCGGCCGTCGGCTCCAGTGCGTCGGCGTGGAGGACGTAGCAGATGGAGACGGCCTTCATGGACACGACGGCGTGGCGGGATGTAACGCCCCGAGACCGTTGCGCCAGGTGTCTTCCAGTTATTCAATATTGTTGCCTTGTCATTTTCTTGCGTGTCATGCATTTCATATCATGTCATCATGTGCATCGCATTTGCATACGTGTTTGTCTCATGCATCCGAGCATTTTCCCCGTTGTCCATTTTGCATTCTGGCACTCCTATGTCCTCCGGTGCCCTCCTTTTGCCTCTTTTCGTGTGTGGGTGTTAAACGTTCTCGGATTGGATCGAGATTTGCCAAGCGGACTTGGTTCACTACTGGTAGACCGCATGTCAAGTTTCGTGTCATTTGGACTCCGTTTGATACTCCAACGGTTAACCGAGGTACCGTAAAGGCCTCGCGTGTGTTGCAGCCCAACACCCCTCCAAAGTGGCCCAAAACCCATCGAAACACCCTCCATCCTCTCGGTCGTTCGATCACGATCACGTGGCCGAAAACCGCACCTCATTTGGACTCTCCTAGCTCCCTCTACCTATATATATATATATATGTGTGTGTGTGTGCCTCTCCAAAAATTCGCAGATGAACCTAGCCTTCCTCTCCCTCGCGCCGCCGGACAATTTTTCCCGCCGCCGGACATGTCCAGCCGCCACATCGCTCCATCCAATAGGAGTGCGACATGTCATCCCGCCGACGCTCCCCTCCATTCACAGCATGCCACTTGTCCCCGCCGTCCTCCCACCGCCGCCGTGGCCCGCGGGGCCCGAGGCCGGCCCGCCCGAGCCGCGACCGGGCCCGAGCGCCCGAGCCCCCACGCCGGCATCGCCTCGCTGCCTCCTCGCCGCTCGGCCCGGTCTCTGCCGCAGCTCCGCCGCCCTCGTCTTCCCGCCGGCGTCCCGCAGCGCCGCCGCCCTTCCGGTGAGCCCGCGCCGCCCCGGCCTTCTCCTCCCTCTCACTTCGTTCTTCTCTTTCCCTCACGATCTCTCTATCCCTTCGTCCCAGACTGTAGGAGACGCCGCCCTCGCCGGATTCGTCTCCTCCGGTCGCCTCCAACCCGTCCGCGCCCAGATCCGGCAAGACCGCGCCGCCACAGATCCATTCCCGGCCATCCCGAGCGTCGCCGGAGCCCCACGACGGCATTGCCATGGGTCTTCTTCCACCTCCCGACTTGGACAACCCCGTCCAATCCCGTCCCAGATCCAGCAAGCCAAACAGATCTCCTGAACCGTCTGATCCCATTTTCCCGCGAGGTGGTTATTTTCTCTAAGTCCTAGATTTCAAACATTTTATGTGCATCCTTGACCTGCCATAACTTCATGGATATAGCTCCGTTTGGCGTGCTTGAGATATCAAAATGTTCATCAGGATGCCCTCGTCATTTCATTCCATTGCACCATGCTTGTTTGAGTCCATCTTGATGCCCTAATAGCTGTTGCAAGAGTGCTATAAAATGTTAGTTTCTGTTTCTTATCAGATTTTGGACATTTGTCATTTTTGCCATGATTATTGTGTGCTGCATATGGGCATGAGCTCTACATGTGTTTTGTTATATGCCATGCCATCTTTACAGGGGTGTATGCCATGTATTTTTGTGATTAATGTGGTGACTAGCACATGCATGCAAAGTAGCTCTCGTGATATTGCTGATTTCAGGGACTTAGAATTCTTCTAAGTCTTTTCCTTGATGTTATTTTTATGCCATGTATTCATGTTGCTACAGAGTGATCCATGCCTCTTTTGAGCATGTCCAGTAAGGATGATTTTGAGATATTGTTATGTTCTATCCATCCATGTCTTTGTTTGCAGTTATGGAGTACCCTAGCATGACTCAGTCTTGCTCTACTTGTGCTATAAAATGTTCCTGGCAGATTGTTTACGTGTTAATCAATTTTGCCAAGGTTGTTGTAGTTGATCCATGCATGCTATGAGATTTTTCTTACCATGTTTAGCTTCTTTATCATGTCTTCTTGCTGGGTGTATGCTTAGTTTGTCATGCAATGCCTTGTGGTGAGTGCATCGAGCTCGCAAACATGCCTTCATAACTCTGTTTATGCCATGTCCCGTTTTCTGCCAAGTCTGAATCTGTTAATGAAACTTGCTATGTTTACATGGGTGCTATCATATCTTCTGATCCTTTTTGGCTTATGGTCAGTAAGGGACTTTTGTTATATGCTTTGAGTAGTTTCATGCCATGCCTTGTTTTTCCATGATATGTTATTGTAGTATGTTATTATCTTGCTCTAAACATTGCTTCCTGATGTTAATTCCTGATATGTTAGTATTTTCGCTAAGTCTGTGAACCTGATATCTTTTGCTCTTTTGCCATGCTTGTTTGAACCTACTCTTGTGTGATTTAGTCGTAGCACAGTGTTAATCTTTTTTCAAGCATCTTGAGTGGATCACTGCCATGTGCATTGTTGCTATGTTAGAGTGCATTAGCTTATTTTTCTTGATGCATTTAGATGGCATCATGCTGTTAATCACAGATTTGTGCCATTATTGTTTTGCTTGCCATTTGCAAACCGTGCATCCGATTCCGGTGATCTTTATATCGATTTCGACCGAAATAAACTCATCTTTCCAGCAGCACTATTGGTTTTCCAAGTTGAGGCCTGGTTCAATCTTTTCCTTCCGGAACACGCATATGCATTGCATAACACATCCCGCATATCATGACATGTTTTGCATCAGGTTGCTTGCGCATTGCACCGTGGTTGATGGTTGTTCCCTTTGCTTGTGTTCTTGCTTTGGGTAGAGCCGGGAGATGAGTTCATGTTCGAGGTACCCGTTGAGTACGCTTTCGAGGACCAAGCTTTCGTCTTCTCGGAGAACTTTGCAGGCAAGATGACCATACCCTCGAAATCACTTCTATCTTTGCTTGCTAGTTGCTCGCTCTATTGCTATGCCTATGCCGCGATACCTACCACTTGCTATATCATGCCTCCCATATTGCCATGACAAGCCTCTAACCCACCTTGTCCTAGCAAACTGTTGTTTGGCTATGTTACCGCTTTGCTCAGCCCCTCTTATAGCGTTGCTAGTTGCAGGTGAAGATTGGAGTTTCTTCCTTGTTGGAACATGTTTATAGTGGGATATCATTATTATCTCTTATTTAATTAATGCGTCTATATACTTGGTAAAGGGTGGAAGGCTCGACCGTATGCCTGGTGTTTTGTTCCACTCTTGTCGCCCTAGTTTCCGCCATACCGGTGTTATGTTCCTTGATTTTGCGTTCCTTACGCGGTTGGGTTATAATGGGAACCCCTTGATAGTTCGCTTTGAATAAAACTCCTCCAGCAAGGCCCAACCTTGGTTTTACCATTTGCCACCTAAGCCTTTTTCCCTTGGGTTCTGCAGACTCAAGGGTTATCTTTATTTAAACCCCCGGGCCAGTGCTCCTCTGAGTGTTGGTCCAAACCAGAGCACCGTGCAGGGCCATCCCTTGGCAACTTGGGTTACGTCGGCTCTTGTACGCTTAGCTTATCTGGTGTGCCCTGAGAACGAGATATGTGCAGCTCCTATCGGGATTTGTCGGCATAGCGGGTGGTCTTGCTGGTCTTGTTTTACCATTGTCGGAATGTCTTGTAACCGAGATTCCGAGTCTGATCGGGTCTTCCTGGGAGAAGGAATATCCTTCGTTGACCATGAGAGCTTGTGATGGGCTAAGTTGGGACACCCCTGCAGGGTTTTGAACTTTCGAAAGCCGTGCCCGCGGTTATGGGCAGATGGGAATTTGTTAATGTTCAGTTGTAGAGAACTTGACACTTAACTTAATTAAAATGCATCAACCGCGTGTGTAGCCGTGATGGTCTCTTTCCGGGAGAGTCCGGGAAGTGAACACGGTCTCGTGTTATGCTTGAACGTAAGTAGTTTCAGGATCACTTCTTGATCACTTCTAGTTCTCGACCATGCTTGGCTTTCTCTCCTTGCTCTCATTTGCGTATGTTAGCCACCATATATGCTAGTTCTTGCTGCAGCTCCACCTCACTACCTTTTCCCCTACCCATAAGCTTAAATAGTCTTGATCGCGAGGGTGTGAGATTGCTGAGTCCCCCGTGACTCACAGATTACTTCCAAAACCGGATGCAGGTGTCGGTGATACCATTCCAGGAGATACGACTGAGCTCAAGTGGGAGTTCGATGCGGACTCAGGACGATACTATGTTTCATTTCCTGACGACCAGTAGTGGAGCCCAGTTGGGGCGATCGGGGATCTTATGCATTTGGGGTTGTCTTTATTTTGGTTCCGTAGTCGGACCTTGATTGTATCTGGATGATTGTAATGCTACATTTATGTATTGCTTGAAGTGGCGATTGTAAGCCAACTATGTACCTCTTTCTTATTCAATACATGGGATGTGTAAAGATTACCCCTCTTGCGACATTGCCTACAATGCGGTTATGCCTCTAAGTCGTGCTCTGACACGTGGGAGATATAGCCGCATCATGGGTGTTACGCGGGAGGTGGCCGGTGGCCTTGGGGAGCGAGGCGGACTTCGCCGGGCGCGACGGCGAAGCGGATCTGGAGGAAAGGGAGAGAGGATGAGTGGGGAGCGAGGGGGCAAGTGGGGAGTGGGTGGAGTAGGGGAAGAGCCCGAGGGAGCGGGGGTCCTTATCCTCCCCCGTCGATGCCGGCGAGGGGGTTCGGCGGCGACCACACCTCTGGTCAGTCGTACAGGGAGGCGACCGGGGAGGGGAAAAGGTTTGGGCGGGCCAGGGGGTTTAAGGCCCATAGGAAAACATGGGGGAGGGGGCCTCTCTGCTTTTTAGTTTTTGTTTTTCTTTTATAGGATTTTCATTTTATAGATTCTGTTTTCTTCTAGTTTCTTTTTATTTTAGGTTTTATAAAAGAGTATTGCTACACACACGATGAAATTGGACAATGCACAAACGATGGATTAAATCTGGCCGGACAAACGTTGATTGAGAAGGGCGTCGGCTGCTAGATTTACGTGTCGTGCATGGAGCAATTTCATTTATAAAACACAAACTTAGTCCCTAAATTATTTTTAACAGTTAGACCACTTCCACAATTATTTTGGCACCCTAACAAAATAGGTTTGTATTTGTTTATTAATTAAAGGCATTTAATAATTGTTTTAGCCACTGTTTTAATTAGTTTAGGGCATTAAGCCACTTTATAAACTTTTTGGTCCATCACCATAATTAGTTATGGAATATTTTCCACACTTTGAACATTTTATTTTGCATGTTTGAGAAATTTGAATTTTGAGCTTTTATTTGAATTTGAGTTTGAACTAAGATTTGGATCAAGCAAGGATTAGCAATAGTAATGTGATGACCTGGCATCATTAGCAGGGATTATTGTAGCTTAATTATCCGAGCGCCACACTCCTCCTCCTCCCCATCTGGCTGCTGCTCTCTGGCGACCCAATGCTATTATTATTGTGTGTCATCGCCGGTCTGGGTGTAGGGCTGCTGTGTGGCCGTCTGGGTGTAGGACTGCTATTCCTGGTAGTTGCCGGACTGGGTGGGATCCGAGTCTTCCATCTGCTAGTCCTCATAGCCCCCTCCTCCTTCCTCGGCTCCGTCCGGATGATGTTGAGCATCTCCCTGTCGGCGTCGTACGCCGACTCCCCAACTCTAGGCATTGCAACGAACAACATGTGGGCACCCATCTGCTCCCCAGCCGCCGTCCACGCCCGGACAAGTTGCGGCAAGGAATACTCAAAGAAGCGCGGCGCCGTGTTAACATCGATGATGTAAGGTACCATACCGACAAGGGTTCTAAGCTGCTTGGCAGCGTAGTATCACTAGTAGAAAAAGGGTCAAATGTGAAGCACATTAGTGCCAGTTTGAATTTGAGCCGGCACTAATGTGTCCATTAGTGTCGGTTCCAACGGCTAGGCGGGCGTACATCATTAGTACCTGTTTGTGGTGAACCTTTAGCACCGGTTCATGCCATGAACCGGTACTAAAGTGAGTGGTGGCAGGATGTTGTCATTCCGGGGCCCCTCCAGCACCTTTAGTACCGGGTTGTATCATGAACCGGTACTAAAGGTCGTCCTACATAGACCCTTCGTCCACGCGAGCTCGCTCTGTTCTTCCCCTTTCCCCTCTCCTATCTGTTCTTTTCCCTCTTCCTCTCAAGCTCATCACACATTTTGCCCAAAATTTGTCAAGATTTGAAGGCCCCCATCCATTCAAATGATCACAAAGGTTAGCAACTTTTGTCCTTTCATCTCTCATTGCTAGATTAGCTCGTGCAATGCTTTATATAGTGATTGATTTTTGAGTTTAGTAATTTGGGAGGAATTATATATATGTGCTAGTATTTGATTTGTATGCAATTTGAGGTCAAAAATAACACTTAGTTTGCATATGTAGGTGTGGTTTACTTAGTGCCTTCTAAATCTCCGTCATAACCACCGTCGATCGCTCGCAACGTCCCATCGCTGGCACCACCTTGTGGTGAGCCTCTTGTTCATGAAGTTTTATATAAAAAAATGATGTTTGTGTGATTTGGATACATAGTTACTCGTATAATTATCTTACCCATACATTGTTTGTTATACATAGTGCCATGGTTTTGATATCCGTCCCCGTCGGCCCTCGTCCGGGTTATGATTCGGATGTGGTATATTCTCTTTTAAAACTATTCATTGCATTTCGTGTTTATGACAAATTATGCCCATCAAGTTGACATAGATATTTGTATGTAGGAGGTAGTTGAACCAGAAATTCCAACCGACCCTATTGTCGAGAGGTTAAATTTAGTTGAAAGAGAAAGCGAGGATTTGAAGGAAAAATTGAAAAGAATTGAGGGGGAGAAGATGGAATTGGAGTTGCATGTTGTCGATGTCGTCGATGATCACAAGATTAAGATGGAGAAAATGCGCTTGAAGATTAGAAAGATTAGAAAATATGCCATTCATAGTGAGGCTTGGTATCATTATGATGTTGGATCAATTGTTACCTTAGTTGCGATCTTGATCGCATTTGTTGTTGCATTTAAATTCTTTAGCTAGAGAGTTATTTGTTTGTTGCATTTAAGTGTTGTATGATCTTTATGTATTGTATTAATTTGGTGTTTTCAGTGCTGTGTATTGAAGATGAGCCGGCAATGGATGTATGATGACCGATGCTCTCCCGAGTTCATTAATGGCGTGCGTACTTTTCTGCTTGCGGCTGAGGCAAACAAGGGGGCGGATGGTTTTATGCCTTGTCCATGTGCTGGCTGTAAGAATGGTCACAATTACTCTACGTCAAGAACCACTCACGTCCACCTGTTTGAGTCCGGTTTCATGCCCCACTATAATGTTTGGACCAAGCATGGAGAAAGAGGGGTTATGATGGAAGACAATGAAGAAGAAGAGGACGACGACAGCTATCCTGGCCATGGGTTCCCTGCATACGATGATACAACAATGAGGGAAGAAGCTGAGCCGGTAATGCGGGAAGAAGCTGAGCCGGCAATGCGGGAAGAAGCTGAAGAAGAGGCATCGAATGAGCCCGTTGATGATCTAGGTCGGGCCATTGCCGATGCAAAGAGAAACTGCGCAAGTGATTTGGAGAAGAAGAAGTTGCAGCGCATGTTAGAGGATCACAAAAAATTGTTGTACCCGAATTGCGTAGGTGACAAGAAAAAGCTGGGCACCACACTGGAATTGCTACAATGGAAGGCAGACAATGGTGTATCTGACAAGGGATTTGGAAAGTTGCTGGTAATGATAAAGAATATGCTTCCAAAGGACAACGAATTGCCCGAGAGTACGTACGAAGCAAAGAAGGTTGTCTGCCCTCTAGGGTTAGAGGTGCAGAAGATACATGCATGCCCTAATGATTGCATACTCTACCGCAGTGAGTACGAGGATTTGAACGCTTGCCTGGTATGCGGTGCATTGCGCTATAAGATCAGCCGCGATGACCCTGGTGATGTCGAGGGCGAGCGCCCCAGGAAGAAGATTCCTGCCAAGGTGATGTGGTATGCTCCTATAATACCTCGGTTGAAACGTTTGTTCCAAAACAAAGAGCATGGCAAGGCGATGCGATGGCACAGAGAAGACCGGAAGAAAGACCGAAAGTTGAGAGTACCCGCTGACAGGTCGCAATGGAGAAAAATCGAAACAAAGTATGGGAAGGAGTTTGCAGATGACACAAGGAACGTATGGTTTAGTCTAAGCGCAGATGGCATTAATCCTTTTGGGGAGCAGAGCAGCAACCATAGCACCTGGCCTGTGACTCTATGTTTGTATAACCTTCCTCCTTGGTTGTGCATGAAGTGGAAGTTCATTATGATGCCAGTGCTCATCCAAGGCCCTAAGAAACCCGACAACGACATTGATGTGTACCTAAGGACATTACTTGAAGAACTCTTACAACTGTGGAATGGAACAGGTGTACGTGCGTGGGATGAGCACATGGGGGAAGAATTTGACCTAAAGGTGTTGCTGTTTGTGACCATCAATGATTGGCCTGCTCTCAGTAACCTTTCAGGACAGACAAACAAGGGATACCGTGCATGCACGCACTATTTGGAAGATACCGGCGGTATATATTTGGCTAATTGTAAGAAGAATGTGTATCTGGGGCATCATCGATTTCTTCCGAGCAGGCATCCCATAAGAAAGAAAGGCAAGCATTTCAAAGGTGAGGCGGATCACCGGATGAAGCCTCGCCACCGTACTGGTGCTGATGTACATGATATGGTCAAGGATTTGAAGGTGGTCTTTGGAAAGGGTCCTGGTGGACAACCTGTTCCGAATTACGCTGACGGACGCGCACCCATGTGGAAGAAGAAATCTATATTTTGGGACCTCCCATATTGGAAATACCTAGAGGTCCGCTCCGCAATCGACGTGATGCACGTGACGAAGAATCTTTGTGTGACCCTGCTTGGCTTCTTGGGCATGTATGGGAAGACAAAAGATACACCTGAGGCACGGGAGGACCAGCAACATATGCACGGAAAAGATGGCATACATCAGGGTCATGCAAGCTACGCTCTTACCAAAGAAGAGAAGGAAATCTTCTTTGAATGCCTGCTCAGTATTAAGGTACCGTCTGGCTTCTCGTCGAATATAAAGGGAATAATAAACATGGCAGAGAAAAAGTTCCAGAACCTAAAGTCTCATGACTGCCACATGATTATGACGCAACTGCTTCCAGTTGCATTGAGGGGGCTTCTACCGGAAAACGTTCGATTAGCCATTGTGAAGCTATGTGCATTCCTCAATGCAATCTCTTAGAAGGTAATCGATCCATAAATCATACCAAGGTTAGAGAATGATTTGGTGCAATGTCTTGTCAGTTTCGAGTTGGTGTTCCCACCATCCTTCTTCAACATCATGACGCACGTCCTAGTTCACCTATGTGAAGAGATTAACATTTTGGGTCATGTATTTCTACACAATATGTTCCCCTTTGAGAGGTTCATGGGAGTCTTAAAGAAATATGTTCATAACCGTGCTAGGCCAGAAGGAAGCATCTCCAAGGGCCATGAAAATGAGGAGGTCATTGAGTTTTGTATTGACTTTATTCCTGGCCTTAAGCCGATTGGTGTTCCTGAATCGCGGCATAAGGGCAGACTGGATGGAAAAGACACGCTAGGAGGGGAACAAATAATATGTATGGACGGACATTATCTCACTGAAGCACATTACACAGTTCTACAGAATTCTGCCTTGGTGGCTCTGTATATGGATGAGCACAGGAATTTGCTATGCTCCAAACACCTAGAGCGGTCTGATGACTGGATTACACGTGAACAAACCAGGAGTTTCGCCAGCTGGTTGCAGACACGTACCATGCATGACGCCTCTATTGAAGATGACATGTACTTGATGTCCCAGTTACCATCTTTCAATATAATGACTTTCAAAGGGTACGAGATAAATGGTAATACATTTTACACGATCGCCCAAGATAAGAAGAGCACCAACCAAAACAGTGGTGTCCGCTTTGATGCAGAAACCAAGACGGGAAAGGAAACATATTATGGTTATATACAGGACATATGGGAACTTGACTATCGACGTGGTTCGAAGGTCCCTTTGTTTCGGTGCAAATGGGTCAATATGACACGAGGCGGGGTAACGGAAGACCCGCAGTACGGAATGACAACAGTGGATCTCAACAATCTTGTGTATGCAGACGAACCATTCGTCCTAGCCAATGATGTGGCACGGGTTTTCTATGTGAAGGACATGTCTACCAAGCCGAGAAAAAGAAAAGATAAGGAAGCGAATGCATCGTACGATGAGCCAAAGCGGCACATAGTTCTTTCTGGGAAGAGAAACATCGTGGGAGTGGATGACAAGACAGACATGTCAGGAGATTATGAAAAGTTTGATGAAATTGCTCCATTCACGGTGAATATTGACCCGAGCATCTAGTTAAATGATGAAGATTTTCCATGGCTACAGCGCAAAGGGACACACGCGAAGAAAAAGTTTCACACCCAAAGATCTGGGATGTGATCGGCTTCACTATCATCACTTTCTTCTGTGTTTCACACCCAGGAGGGAATCTCCGTAATAGTTAGGGTAGCTAGTTATGTGTTTTGGCATTTGAAACGCGAAGAAATTTTATGTGCAAGCAAATTCTTTCATGCATTTACTGATTTTTTCAGCTAAATGACCCTGAAATTGAAAAGCATTTCAAATGAACTCAGAAAAGGTTGAAAGTTGGCATGGTATCATAATTTCACCCACATAGCATGTGCAAAAAAGTAGAGAGGGTTACCGCAAATACTGGATGCACTTCGTGTACAAAATGGACAATCTCTTTCGAAGTATCAGGGTTTCGGACGAAAACTCGTCCGTTACAAAGGCATTTCATTTTTTAAATAACCTAAGCATTACCAAATTGAATATAATGATAAAACACACTAATATTAAACATAAGAAAAAAGAATCACTGAAAAATCTATTTTCAAAGTTAAGTTATTCACAAACTAGTGATTCACACAAATTTCAAATAATTCAAAATTTAAACTATTCAAATTTGTAAACTACCGGTACTAACAGAAAGTTTGTAATTTTTTGTACCTAAAGCAAAAATATTCACAAAGAAACTCTAAATACAGCAAAAAACAACTCAAAAATAAATAAAACAAAAATAAATAAAGAAAAAAAAAGAAAAAAAAGCCCACCTACTGCGCCACAGCGGCCTGCATACGACTAGAAACCCAACCTGTTGTTGGGCCAGGATGCAGGCCCGCAAAGGCCCAGTAGGCCCACAGGTCAGCACAGAACATTTAGGCCCAGTAGGCCTGCTTTGGAGAGGAGCTCGAGGGAGCTACCGCACTAGAGCTTATAAACCAGTGCGGACGCCCCTCGGCTAGCGAGGTGGGACTAAACATGACGCACTGCACCTGCGCCAGTGCACCCCCTTTAGTACTAAAGGGGTGCCGTTCCCGCCACTTGGCCTGGCCAAAACAGACCTTTAGTACCGGTTGGTGGCTCCAACTGGTACTAAAGGTTGTTCTATATAAGAAAACACTTCAAAAAATTTGTTAGTTTCTCATCTCTCCCTCTGCTTCTTTCTCCTCTGCCCCGTCGCCGCGCCCCTCGTCACCGCCCACATTGCCGTCCGTCGCCGTCCCCGTCCCCGTCGCCGCGCCGCGCCGCGCCCCGTCGCCGCACCCCGCCCCGTCCTCCCGTCGTCCCCGCCCGGCCCGTCCCCGTCCTCGTCGTCGCCGCCCTGTCCCCGTCGCCGCCCCCCGTCGTCGCGCCTCGCCGGTGAGCTCCTGCCCCGGCCGCCATGTACCACACACACACACACACACAGATTGTTATAAAAATGTTAGCAATCTTTCTATTTTTTAGTTATAGAATTATTAGAAATGTTAGGTATATAGAAATGTTTTTTAGTTATAGAAATATTAGAAATGTTAGTTATATAGAAATGTTAGTTATATAGAAATATTAGAAATGTTAGTTATATAGAAATGTTAGTTATATTAGAAATGTTAGTCATATAGAAATGTTTTTTAGTTATAGAAATATTAGAAATGTTAGTTTTAGTTATAGAAATATTATAAATGTTAGTTTTAGTTATAAAATTTAGAATTTGCATATATGAAATCACGATCCATCATTTAAAAAATGTTACTTTACTTTTGCGGCATATAGTATTTGTTGTCGACGATGCCCGGCCCGCATCCTCACCGTCGACCCGTTCGCGATGACGTCCTGCTTCAGAGCACCCATATCCGGGACTGGGCTCCGTCGGGCTGGCACTGGGAGGTGCTACCTTCAGGGGCGCGAAGCTTGGTGAGGAACCCGGCCCCGGGTCCCGTCGTCGACCCTGATCTCCTTTGGTGGCGTTCGCGTGAGCCACTTTCGGTGCGGAGGGAGCCGTCCCCGCCGGAGGTGGTACGTCGCCGTGTCAGGGAGGAGGACGAGCACGCCCATCGCTACATGGCTGTTATGGACGTCAGGTTCTCCAATACCTGGCAGGTTCTTTTGGGAGATCACCCGAGCTATGATCTAGTGATGGTTCCTTCTCTTTGGGTGTCCACCGCCCGCACCTCAGGAACCGCGAGTGGCCTAGATTACTCTGTAGTATTCGATCTTTATTAGCTTGCTAGCTAGCTAGTGATGTATTCGATATTATATCTATTATTCGAGACAATGTATTCGAGATTATATCTATTATTCGAGACGATGTATTCGAGATTATATCTATTATTCGAGACGACGTATTCGACATTATATTCGATGATGCTTATTATGTACTATGATTGATTCAGTTTTTCCGTATTAATTGATTGCATCCATGCATTGTAATTTGAATATATTTCTTTTGGATTAGTTAAATAAAACCTATGGCGGACAATACCGGCAGAGAGGGAGAAGAGGCCCTATTCAATATCATACGCAATCCTCGCAGGCCAGATGATGATCAGAATGAAGAAGATTATGACGACTCCGAATATCTAAACAACACCGGGGAGGGTGATATGATATTCGATCGCGACGACCGAATTGATGAAGTCATGAACTATGAACATGACGAAGAAAATGTTGATCTTGAAACAACAAAGACCGGCGAGGTATATATATTTATATAAGTAGGCATCTGGTGATCATCACATGTTTTAAATGACTTGAAGATATATTAACGAATCGATCTTTCTTCTTTCAGCCATCCGGATCGAGCAAATCTTCAGGCAACAGGAAATGAGGCCCGAACAAAAAGTTGAAGGAGGGTGTAAAGTACAATATCGAGGCCATCAAACCTAATGGCGAACCGTTAGCGCCTAAGAAGATTGCGGACAAGTTCATTCGTCAGTGCGGAGTTCTTGTGAAGGACCAAATCCCGATCTCCCTTCAAGAATGGAGAGATCCAGCAAAGCCACGTCCAGGAGTTACTTTTGTCAAAGACAGACAAAAACTTCTGCTTTGGGAACGCTCATGGAACATTTCACCCTACCAGATCATTTCACAGATGCAGATGTGGAGAAAGTCAAGGACGCTTCTCTTAGGAAGATGGCGGATGCATTCAACAACCACAAGAATCGTGAATGGGACAAGTACATCAAGGGAGGAAGGAAGACTCCAGTATTCGAGGAAACACTAGAGAAGCAAAGTGCTCATTGGGATGATTTCGTGAAATTCAAGGATTCGGAATTATCTAAGGAACGGTCGAGAATAAACAAGGCCAATGCCGCAAAAAAGGATAAGTTCCATAAGCTGGGGCCAGGTGGTTATGCGGTGGGAATGCCTAAGTGGGATAAGTCTGAGAAAGAGATGAAGGATGCAGGTGTCACTCCAGAAACATTGAGCTGGCCCCCCAGGTGCAGGACTTGGTTCTATGCGCATGGGGGGAGTTGGACCTGAAGACAGGCAAAGTTTCGAAGAAGGCATGTCTGGATGGAGCCGAAGATAAGCTACTTGTTGCAATAGAAGAGGCTCGATCGGGGGTGTTCCAGCCCAACAGAGAGAACGACGAGCTTACGCGTGCCTTGGGAAATCCTGAAGACCCGGGAAGAACACGAGGCAAGGGCGCTATTCCGTAGTATGAGGGGTTTTCGGACTGGAACACCGACTACAGAACCGTGCGAGAAAGAAGATTGCGGAGGAGAAGAAGAGGAAGATGGAGGAGGAGCAGATGAAGCTGGACTATGAACGCCTTCAAGGCCTAGAATCAGCGCACGCGGACTTGGCAGTCAAATTCTAGCGGCAGCAGGAGCAGATCGACTCACTTAGCTAGCAAAGGGGGTCTCAGCAGCTGCAGCAACTAGCAGATGATCCAGCATTGGATAGCACCGTCCCATCCATGCCGAGAAGCAGCGTGGGTTCCACCCCGGGCGACGCATTGCTGGATAGCTACCCATTGGATGACATCATGGAGAACACTAACTACGAGCTACACTTCAAAATGAAGAACATATCCATGAAGGTGGCGGACGCCGTTGCTTTTACAAATCCCCCTGAGGCAACCTTCCATTGCAACCCGATTCCAGCGGGCTATGCTCGTGTCTTGCTTGATGAGGTGGTGGACCAATATTCGGGGCTAGAGCTTGACATTCCTGGAGGTGACGAGGAGCACACACTGGGAGAGGCCAACCATCGTATCATCCTATGGAGAAAGGATTGCATCATCTTTCGAAGGCCACCGACACCGCGTCATCCGACTCCTCGTCGAAGTCCACCACCGAGTCAGCAGACTCCCGCTCCTCCAAGTCCACCAACACGTCAGGCCACTCCTCCTCCAAGTCCGGCACAGCTTCAGGCCACTCCTCCTCCTCCAAGTCCGGCAAAGCATCAGGCCACTCCTCCTCCAAGTTCGGCACAGCTTCAGGCCACTCCTCCTCCTCCTCCAACTCAGCCACGTCAGCCGTCTTTGCCGCCTCAGCAATCACGGAAGAGAGCCGCCTCAGCTATGGTGCGTAGCGGTACAAGTCGAGGTAGTACTAGAGGTACAGGCGGAGGCAAGCGATTTCAATATGGTCCAAGCAGCCTCGTGCCTCTTCCGCAGAGGCCTTACGACAAGTCCGAGGAGGAAAACGCAGCCATATCGAAGGCCGAGGTGGAAACCCATTTTGCACCCAAAACCGCCACCGCCGCTAAGGGAGAAAGTGCCTGAGGAAAAGATTGACCACTTCATTCATATGGCTAGCGCACCAGCTCCCAAGCCTGTTGACACAGACTATGAGCGCCACCTCAGAAAGTTAAATCGAGCACGTCTACAGAAAGAGGCGAGCTCGAGGTCGAGCAAATCAGCTGGCAAAACATGCGGTAAAACCGTACCCCGGCTAGGAGAACAGGCGGCGCAATCGATCCCCCCGCTTGTTGTGCCAAAAACACATGAGAGTAGGCGCGCCCAATATTGTGGGCAAACCGTTTACGTTCCCGAGCTGGGCGATGTGGTAATAACCGAGGAGCATATTGAGCAGGCTGAAATCCTCAAGATCACTGTTGGACAACTCCTCGATATCGAGCCCATGTCTCCGACTAGAGAGGAGGAAATAAAACGGAAATATGTTCGGGGCCAACCTTTGGTCGAGCCAGACGAAGTCAAGAAGCTCCCAACAAGAATGTATGAATTGCATCAATGGTACATGGACATTACCAAGATTTCCAATCGAGAGTCCCTCATGGTGAATGTCAAGAACACTACTAGGAAAAGGCCTACTAATGGCGCACCACCGGTGCGCCATTAGTATCACGCCACTAGAATTTTTTACTAATAGCGCACCACTGGTGCGCCATTAGTATTTGGTATGCTAATGGCGCACCAGGCAGTGCGTCATTAGTTTTGCCCATGGTGCGCCTCTAGTGTCTGCTATACTAATGGCGCACCACATGGTAGTGCGCCATTAGTAACAATTTTTTTAATTTTTTTTTCTTAATCTCAGGTCACTATTTCACCTATGAGATATCCAACACATATATATACAACAAGCATCCATATAACAATCATAGCCAACACACAAGTTCCATCATATATACATACATAGCCAACACACAAGTTCCATCATATATACATACATAGCCAACACATAGTTCCATCGTTACATATTACAAAAGTTTCACATTGTTCATCCAACACCGTTATCCATCAATTCACAAAAGTTTCACATTGATACAAAATAAAAACACAAATGGAAAAGAAGCACTCCATCCATGCAAGCTTCTGTGAATTAAATCAAATCTGCAAAATGATAAACAAGAAGTTAGAAGAAGAAAAAGAAGAAGACTAGAAGAATACTAGAAGAAGAAGAACACTAGAAGAAGAATAAGAAGAATTTTGGAAAAGAAGAAGAATAAGAAGAAGACTATAAGCTTATTATGTAAACTTGATCATTTTGTGCTAACATAAGTTATTTTGGAGCTAACCTATAGGAAACTAAGCATATAAGATCTAAGTTAGTATATTAGAGCCAACTTAGGTAAAATGAAGCTAACCTATGTCATTTTCGAAAAGAAGAAGAATAAGAAAAAGACTATAAGTTTATTATGTAAACTTGATCATTTTGTGCTAACATAAGTTATTTTGGAGCTAACCTATAGGAAACTAAGCATATAAGCTCTAAGTTAGCATATTAGAGCCAACTTAGGTAAAATGAAGCTAACCTATAGGAAACTAAGCATATTAGAGATGACATAGGTAACTAAGTATATATATATATATATATCATTTTGGAGATCTGACATACCTGACAAAGTTCAGTTCTCATGCATTGTTCTTCTCCTTCTCCTTCCTCAGCCTGATGCGCCAAGAGCGGCGAGGCGGTGGAGGCAGTGGGATGTAGTCTTCTACCTCAATTGGCGTGGTCATGTCGCCCAGCTGTGGGATCACCGGCGCCACCACCGGTGCGTGGTCATTGTCAGGCACCACCACCATCGCGAGGCCACCTTCAGGAACGACCATCGCTAGGTCATCCTCAGCCACCTCCATCTCTTGCCCATGGTCAGCCACCACCATATCTTGCCCATGGTCAGCCACCACCATCTCTTGCCCTTGGTCAGCCACCACCAGTGCTAGGTCATCCTCAGCTTGATGTCCATCGTCATCCTGCAGCTCCTCATCCCCACTCTGCTCCTCTTCTCCCGCACTCCAGTCCGGATCATCCTTCTTGTTGTCTATGCTGCTGCCAGAATCGCTGCTGCTTTCGCTACAGCCAGAATCGCTGCTGCTTTCGCTACAGCCATAGTCACTGCTACTTTGGCTGTAGCCAGTGTCGCTGCTGCTGCTCCCATTACCTGTCCAAATGCAATAATGACTGTTAACAATCGATGTGAGACAAAGCCAAATGTAGAGGAATAAGAAGAGGCAGAACGTACCGGCATCATCATCGTTAGTGTAGTGCATGCGACACATAGTCGCGTTGAACACCTTCATGATGAGCATGGTGGCGTCGTCGTCGTACCTGAAGAGAAGGAAGTACCCCAGCCGCAGGCCGTAGGCACGGTAGAACTTCTCCCACCCACGAGATAAGTACATGTGGCCCTCCTTGATCACCAACTCCACATCCCACTGCCTGCGAAACCCGCAACCGGCCTGTCGCAGCTTCACATTATTTGGCAGATCTTTACCCATCAGCATGTTCATAAAACTGTCAGGCAGCCTCTGCAGTTTGGGACAATGAGTGATGTAGCAAACAACAGATATCATAATGAGATGGGTGAAGGGGAGATCTCTCGTTTTATATACCTACGTCATGGATGATACTGAAGTCCCAAGTATGATAGTGAAGAACTCAGAAGCATCCAACTCGTACTGCGGTGTCGCAGAGCGGCGGTGGCTGCTTCCCGCCATCTCTGATAAGCAGTAGAAGAGACCAATTAGTACCCTTACAACAGATCATAAAACATGCATGATAACAGGCATTAGTCGCAAGTACCCCATATGTCCTATTTTTAGCAAAGTCATGCTAAAATTCACGGAAAATTTCAATATGACCTTTGCTGAAAATAGGACATATGGAGTACCCGAATTTGCCGGAACGGAAGTTAATCGACATTCCGGCAAACTCAAGGGCCTCTCGGGGTACCTGCAAAATTATTATCCCCGCGTAATGAAGTCGCCAATGGGTCATTTCAGAAGATCACAAGTAGCATCATCACAAGTACAACATCATCACAAATACAGCAGCGGGGATATTTTTATGATACAAGAAGAAAGCAGCCACAACTACAGTAAAAACAAGCAACTACACACACAGGAGTTGTAAAATATCCCTGCTATTCTTTTTTACATAAACATGTAATTAGTCAAGACAACTTCTCTCATATTTTTAAACTTCCATTTATTTTAATCTACGGTAGAGACATGACATCATCACCCTCCAGAAAAAACCAACAAATATGGCATCAGAAACATATGTGCCACCTGTCAGAAAATATAGAAAAGAAAGCACATAGTTATAAAGATTAGTATTCGAGACTTTGTAGCGAGCTCTGGTTTCTCTTAATGGCAATTTGGGTGAACCTTTCCATGCAAAAAAAATTAAACTGTTATACAGATTTTGGACCCCATCATATGCTAAGCAGGTGTGATGGTTCAGGCTTAATATGAAGCAAGCAGTAGATGAGGTGCAAACAAACATTTTTTTAAACAAATTGTGGTGGGATATTTCAAGACATTGCGGTTCGAGTGCTTCAGAATGGCTGTGAGATGAGAACTACAGACAATCAGATCCTCTTGACTATAGTACAGCATAAACTGAAGGATAAAAAGGGTGTTTGGATTCAGTTAACTGAATATGCTACTCTAGTTCCTGGAGTTGGTTACTTAATTTTGTCTATTCCCATTGGTCTGGCTGACCTTTGGGTAATAGCTACTTATACTTGTTGTTACATGTTACTGCTGTTATATATACTTACAGCAGCACTGCTAATGATACTAGCCCAAGTGCTTGTGGGTGTGGTGTCCTATTTGCAGAAAAATACCATGTGTAAGTGGAGTGCAGTGTTCTGCAGAAGCAGATGTTCAGTTGGGTGCTACCCTGTCTATTTCTTCTATGCTATCCATATACTCTGCTTAAGAATAGATGCTACTTGTCTTGGCTATATTCTGCTTTCTTGTCTATTTTTCCATCCCTCTCTCTTCTATTAAACTAATAAGAACATATGTTGCCTGATCTTATTGCCTATGATGCTGGTCTGAGGCCTCTCTGGGTTCTAAAGTTATTTTTGTGGCTCCAAGAACTCCTACAAATCCTGTGATGCATGACACAACCTTTCCGTGTGAATTTTTCTGTAACTGTACCTAACAGAAAATTTTACACGAGATATGTGCAGCTCCTATCGGGATTTGTCGGCACATCTGGGTGGCTTTGCTGGTCTTGTTTTACCATTGTCGAAATGTCTTGTAACCGGGATTCCGAGCCTGATCGGGTCTTCCCGCTAGAAGAAATATCTTTCGTTGACCGTGAGATCTTGTGATGGGCTAAGTTGGGACACCCCTGCAGGGATATAAACTTTCGAAAGCCTTGCCTGCGGTTATGGGCAGATGAGAATTTGTTAACGTTCGGCTGTAGAAAATCTGAAGTTGACCTTAATTAAAATACATCAACTGCGTGTGTAACCGTGATGGTCTCTTTCCGGCGGAGTCCGGGAAGTGAACACGGTGTTGGAGTTATGCTTGACGTAGGTTGTTCTAGGATCACTTCTTGATCATAGTTTCTCGATCGTGCTTTGCCTTCTCTTCTCGCTCTCTTTTGCGTATGTTAGCCACCATATATGCTAGTCGCTTGCCGCAGCTCCACCTCATACCTTTTACCCTTCCTTTAAGCTTAAATAGTCTTGATCGCGAGGGTGTGAGATTGCTGAGTCCCCGTGACTCACAGATACTTCCAAAACCAGTTTGCAGGTGCCGTTGGACCATGCAGGTGATGCAACCAAGCTCAAGGAGGAGCTCGATGAAGATCTTGTCCTTTGTGTTGTTTCGTTTCCAGTTGATCAGTAGTGGAGCCCAGTTGGGGTCGATCGGAGATCTGTGTAGCATTTGGGGTAGTCTTCTTTTATTTTGGTTCCGTAGTCGGACCTTGGTTGTATCTGGATGATGTAATGCTTTATTCATGTATTTGTGTGAAGTGGTGATTGTAAGCCAACTATGTATCTCTTTTCCTTATGTATTACATGGATTGTGTGAAGATTACCTCACTTGCGACATTGCTTTCAATGCGGTTATGCCTCTAAGTCGTGCTTCGACACGTGGGAGATATAGCCGCATCGAGGGCGTTACATGCCACTAGCTCCGAAGGCACCATTAGGAGAAATTGTACATAGCTAGATAATTGTATATATATATACATGTGTGTGTATATGTGTGAATTAATTAATGGTGGTTGTGAGACATTCGATGATATATATATATATATATATATATATATGATCAGTTCTACTAGGAATTCTATTTATATATATGTGTATAACGTGTACAATATGTAGTATCGTAAAATACCAGCAAACAAAAAATAATTAAATGGAAAACACAAAATTAAATGAAAAAGAAATCATAAACCCAAAACCCCCAACCTTTTAATACCGGTTGGTGTCACCAACCGGTACTAAAGGGCTCCCTGCCCCCGGAGCTGGCTCGTGCCACGTGGTTGCCCTTTAGCACCGGTTCGTGCTGAACCGGTACTAAAGGGGGGGAGGGACTTTAGTGCCCACACTTTAGTGCCGGTTACCGAACCGGCACTAAAGGGCCTTACGAACCGGTGCTATTGTCCGATTCTGCACTAGTGTATTATGGAGGCTTATAAGGCTCTGACCACGGCGTCGTCTGTACTGTGGGCGCGCCCGTTTGGCGGCCTCTGCCACGGCCGACCGCCTCATCCACCATGACCTCCACGACCATCGCCACTACCAGGCCCATCGGTGACCAACCGCTTCTTAAGCTTCTCATCCTTCGTGGCCTTCGCTTTGGCATGGCAAGTTTGTCGCGTCGCTGAGCTGATCTTTCGAGCGAGCGTGATGCTTGTATCCTCCGGCACCTCCGCCGGCTCCATCTCTGACAGGTTCTCCGACGGTTCCATGCATCGATGGCGGAAGGAAGGAGAGTGTCTGAGAAAAGAGCGGGAATTGGGCGGAGAGCGGTGAGGAATGGAAGAAGAGAGTGGAGGATTTTGGCGTGAAAACAGTGATGGATGCTACAAAAGTGCGGGCTTCGTCTTTCTTTTGGTGGGATAGGGGGTAGAGAGCGACGTTTCGTGTATGCGGACTCCAGCAAAGCCCCTTCACGTTTGGCTTCGGTTTGTGGGAGAAAATACGTCCGGATCATGCCATGAACCGATACAGGACCGCGTTGGATGGCTCCCGCGGTCCGGACAGCGCAATCCGAACAGTTGCGAGAAATTTGCGGGTCGGCGTTGAAGATGCCATTATACTGGTTTTACACGTTGACTGGAATATAATGTGATGTGGAAATTTGTGTAGGTACGGCCGTAGGGGTGAGGTTGGACACGTGAGGAGGCGGCGGCGTGGTTTGGACTTTTCACAGAAGATCTAGTGAAGATACTCCACACATGTACAGATGTATTCTCAGACATACTGAAATTTATGTATGTACCGTATACAGTAACGATTTATCTTGGTGATCGATCTGCACTTTAGCAGCCACAGCCGCTTCATGTGCTTGCATGCTGTCTCCGGCCCTTGACTGCTTCCGGGAAGCGTCGCTGACCTATACTATGGTCATATTGTTGCTTTGTCTGGCCAATGTTGGGGAACACATAACCTGCACATCTGTCCAACATGTACCTAGCTAGTGCAGCAGCCGCCGAACCTCCCAGTGCAAGCGAGTAGTAGATTCTTCTTTACACTGCTTCGCTGGTGACGCTATGGAAAAGAACCAGTTAGAGAGACATGGAGAGAATCCAAGCCTGGATACAAGAATACGCATATACTCTAGGTATTGTAGAGGAGCGTATCCAACCTTCTTTATTCATTAGCAAGGCAATTTTTTTAAACACGATTCCTTAGGACTCATTCATTAAAAATTGTTAAAAAGAATTGCATGGTTAGTTAATGAAAAACCGGATGAAAACCGTCACAACAGGCCCATGAAAACAAGACACACACAGCGACCTGGCAACCCGCACAAGAAAAAGCACATACGCCCCCGAGGAGAAAAGCGTCGTCGAGGTTGCAGCCCGGCGTCATCGTCATTACGCCTCCGCGAGGCCAACTCCGACTTCATCATCGACGACCACCGAAGAAGCCCTCACCGCAAACAAGCGTCGAGCCTTGCGCCGCCCAATGCCAAATAGTTAGCCACACGCATCGACGATCAGACAGCTCCCACTCTGTCGACGAGCATTGCATGAGAAAATCGTTGAGTTTACACCGAGCCAGCGCCAGAGCCGACCACCCGTCTCGTGTCATCGTCATCGCAAGGACCCCACCTCAACAGCTCCGACTTTGGAAGGTCCGTTTGCGAAGTCACTTGCCTTCACAAACGGAAGGCGCAAGACTTCTCCCTACCCTGCAGAAAATAAAGATGAAACGAAGGGACAGTCTACCTCTCTCTTCCCTTTAAAAACAGTGTATCCATTGTTTGTCTAGTTAATACCCAATTTTAAGAGCTCTGTTGGGGAGTATTATTTCTACCTCCGGAGCGCCCTCTTTTTTTGAGTGGGATGCATAAGAAGGGTAAGATGGTAGATTGTGACAATCCGTCTCTGAGATCTAGAGTTAATCCTGTAGATGGTGGAGGTGAGCACCCCTCCCCTACTTAATTTGACCACTTTATCTTATGTTAAGTCAAACTCAAAATATATTTCTTACTCACGGCAAGTCGATCGCTCTATATAAGGGCTTCGTTACGTTAGTTGCTTTCTAGCTAGTACCGTACTACGTGAAGTGCTTAATTGTCTAATTAAGCAGGAGAGATTAGCCTAGCCAGGAGTATCAAGTGATGGAACCTAACCACAACGGCTACGGCTACTACGACCACAACAATGGGTCCTATACAAATGATGACAACCCATGCTACTACGGCATGAGCTATGCCAGTTCCGAGCCCTCCTCCTATGGCTACCAATACCAGCAGTCTCCTTCTACCCAGCCCCAGTCCTCCTACGACAACCACTACTACGCCGCATACGACATCACCAACTCTTCCTCCTCCTCTGCGGCTCCGTCCTACGCCGCCGCCGACGACATTGCCCTTTACGCGCAGCAGCAGCACCCACAGTACCTCAATTTCGGCGGCGGCAGCTATCAGTACGATGGCGCCGCGAGTGCTATGGGCATGGGCATGGGCATGGACATGGACCAGTTCAGCGCGCTCATGGAGGCCACCTCCATCTCAACTGCTGGACCATCCTGGGCGGAGCAGCAGGAGGCAAAGAAGGCCAAGGCGGAGCCTCCGCAGCTGATCGGAGTCCGGAGGCGGCCGTGGGGCAAGTACGCGGCGGAGATCCGGGACTCCACGCGCAGCGGCGAGCGCGTGTGGCTGGGCACCTTCGACACTCCGGAGGCCGCCGCGCTGACCTACGACCAGGCGGCCTACACGTCCCGCGGACCCGCGGCCGTGCTCAATTTCCCGGTGGAGCGAGTCCGGGAGTCGCTGCGCGTGCTGAAGCTCGGCAAAGCCGCGGCCGCGGGCGAGGACGACTCGCCCGTGCTGGCGCTCAAGAGGCGCCACTGCATGCGGAAGCGCACTCCCAAGGGCAAGGGCCAGGAGGGTGACGTCAAGAAAAAGAAACAACCTGCTGCTGATACTGCGTCGAGCGTGCTGGAGCTGGAGGACCTGGGAGCAGACTACTTGGAAGAGCTCCTCGCATTGTCCGAGCAGTGGTCGAATGAATGATCCACGATGTTTGCTGGCTGCTGGCTCTCATCGTCGTTCACGATCGCGCTCTAGTACGCACCTCCATGCCCATGGTCCATACGACCATACAGCCTCCCAAGCTCCCAGGATCCAACATTTGCCATTTCCTGCGTGGTGCGTGCGCTCAGGTCGCACTCCGGGGTGAGCCAATTTTTCCTATTTATCCATTATTATTTCATTAATTTGTGCATGCCTGTGGCTAGTCGGACACACATGTACTAGCACTAGTTCGAATAAATTCATGTGCTTTCCCTGTTTATGTTCCATCCCATTCGGACATTCCTAATTCCGTAAATCATCAATACGTGGTGGCCAGAAAACAGATTGAGGACATCAATTTAAAGTTAATCAATTTTGAAAAAAGCTCATCGAAATTGAAAACAAAGTTCATCAATTTAAAGAAAAAGGTTTTATGAATTTTTAAAAAACGGTGCACTAAGGAAAACAAAAAATGACGAGCAAAAAAAAGAAAATAACAAGAAAGGGAATAAACAGAAGTGAATAATGAAATAAAAGAAAAAAGCAAAGACACCATACACGAGTGGGTGGATAGCCTTATGGTTAGAGCGTAGCGCTCCTCGGCAAACGTTTTATCTTTTAAACCATGTGTTCAAATCTTGAACCGTTTTTACCGTTATATTCCTCGCGTCGAGATTTTCAAAACAAGATCCCATGTTGATCGGTTTCGACGAAAAATTGAACAAAAAGCCAAACTAGAAGCACTTTTTTTCCCTTTTCGGAAACCGTTTCCGAGAGGCACGGCCGTGCCTCTCGTGGAAGCAAAACCATGCCTCTCATGAAAGCAAAACCGTGCTTCTCACGAAAAAAACACGTTTTTTCTTCGTTTCCAAGAGGCACGGCCGTGCCTCTCGTGATAGCAAAATCATGCATCTCACGAAAGCAAAATCGTGACTCTCACGGTACAAAAAAAGCGTGTTTTTTCCTTTTCGAGAGGCATGGCCGTGCCTATCGCGGGAGCAAAACCATGCCTCTGACGGAAGAAAAAAATGTGTTTTTTTCGTTTTTAAAAGGCATGGCTGTGCCTCTCGCGGAAGCAAAACTACGCCTAAAACAGAAAACGTGTTTTTTTTTTCGTTTTCAGGTGGCACGGCCGTGCCTCTCGCGGAAGCAAAAGCGTGCTTCTAATGAAAAAAACGCATTTTTTTCGTTTATGAGTCTCACAGAAGCAAAATGATGCCTGTCGCGGAAGCAAAACCATGCCTCTCATGTGAAAAGCATTTTTTTCGAGCAAAATCTTTTTTGTCGAGAAACTAAGAATGACCAATGGAAAATCAAAAAGGAAAAAAAAGAAAAAAAAACCCTGAAAAGCCGAAAACGCGTGCGAAAAAAATATTAAAATCTGGAGAGAGCGTTCAGAGCACGACACGTGGTGACGGCTGGGCGCGCTCTTAAGCCACCCCATGTGATCGTTGGGGAGGCTCCCGAAGGAACGCTCCTAAACTAGTTGCTCTCCAAACACCGAAATAACTAATTGAACGCATAAATGCACACCCTCCCCCCAACATGAGCTCGTGTAGATATGGGGCGGCCCATATTCGGGTTTCACGTGCCTTTCTCAGACCGGTTATAGACAGGTTTTAGAATCTTTCCTGAACATTTTTTTTTCTTTTATGCGTTTGTCCTTTCAGGGTTGTTTCGCATCTTTTCCATTTTCATTTATTCCATTTTTTATCATTCAATTTTAAAAATTCCCACTATTTTTAAAATTGTAGAATAATTTTTTAAATTCATCAATATTTTCTAAATTTTTTTAAAAAAATCAGGAACAATTTATTGAATCTGTTAACCTTTTTGAACCGGATGGACATTTTTAAAATTTGGGAGCATTTTTTGAACACCTTTTTAATCTATGAACATTTTAAACAATTCTGAACATTTTTGAATCGACAAGCATTCTTTGAAATTTTCATGAATGTTTTTTATATCAAAGACCATTTTTTGTATCAGCGAACATTTTTTGAAATTCACGAGCACTTTCCGAACAGGAGAACATTTTTTGAAATTTCTAAACATGTTTTAGGTTTATGAACATTTTTTAAATCCGTGATTTTGCTTTTTGAAATTCAAAACATTTATCAGATTTATGAAATGTTCCTGAAATACCAGATTTTTAAAAAAAATTATAAACATTTTCAAAATCTGCGACCTGTTCTTAAAATTTAGGACATTATATGAAATATAGAATATTTGTCGGAATCCTAACTCTTTTTCAAAAAGATAAACAGAAAAAAATAGGGCGCCCTAGCCGGCACATGGCTCGGCCCAAAATCGCATGAAGGAGGAGCGGGTGCGTGTTTGGGCAAATCGCGTCGCACCACGCGCGAAATAGGTTGTCCCCATCCATCCCGTCGGAACCGGAGCTCCACGACCACGATTCATGTTGCCTAATCTAATGGCTCTGGGAGCAACTCTTCGACGAGTATAATTCAGCCCCCAACAATTTGTAAACTAATTCACTGGAATGTTTAGTGTCCGATCTCGACGAGATGTCTAAATCGGACTGATCTAATCTAGGCCTGTCTTCAGCGTCTTGAATGTTAAAGTAGAAGATGTCCCCTCCCAATCTTTGTTTCTCAATAGTGTTATAGTTACATTGATCTATTGTAACGGGACATTGATTTGATGGGTTGCTCTTCGATGATCATAGCCCTAAAAAATGGACCGTTGAAATCAATTTTTATGTGTAGCTCAAAGGAGTTGCATTTCTTCTTATTCCTCCAGATCATCTAGTAACAAGAATATGAAATCCTAAATAGCGAAAATTATTTTCTTATGCGGTCTAAGTCTAAGAAAATACAAAAAAATTTCTTATACAATTTCATCTACATCGAGGGAGCAAGTTGCGGCTCACTAGAACATTTTGGGGTGTATAGTTCATCTATTAAGATACTAATCTCTCTAAATTTGATGTTTCTGGGTGCGTCAGGGGCTACGGGACGCTATAGGTTCGCCTATAAGGGTGTGTGTCGCTGGGTCCGGAGGTTTTTACGATTTTGAGAAGGTGTTGCCCGCTTTTTTTTTTATGTTTTCATCGGTTTTAGTTGTTTTTCTGTTGGCGTTTTTCTACTTTTTCCCTGTTTGTTTTTGTTTTTTCTTCTCTTTTCTTTATTATTTTTCCACATTTTAATTCAGATATTTATTAAATCCATGAACATTATGACTTTTTTAGAATTGATAAACATTTTTAAAATTCATGAATATTTATAAAATCACTCCCTCCACCCCACAATAAACCATCTTATATTGTGGGATGGAGGGAGGAAGTACCAGAATATTTTTAAAGTCTGTGAGCATTTTTTTATTTGTGTACCTTTTAAAAATTCATAAACATTGTATGAAATCCACGAACATTTTCCCAAAATTCAGGTTTTAATGCAACAATTTTTAAAACCCAAGATTTTGAGTACGTGATTTTTTTATTTAATAAACTTCTCAAATAAAAAATATGATGGCCAGCTTGTTCTAAGCTAACAGTGGAGCGAATGAAAAAAAAACTAAATGGGCAAGCGAAGCAGGGAGTCGAGCTGAACGAGGGATAGCTTCATGGGCTGGCCCATGTGGGCGTTATTGCAACAATTCCACAATTTCAACGTGGAATGAGAGATCTCAAACGTGCCCACACAACCACCACCGACTAACATTGAGGCCGAAATGTATAAAGACAGCACAACCATACAGCTAACAACTTCATCCTCCTCTCGGAACAAATATAGACTTTAACAATAGTCCAACTTAATATACGAATGAGAAAAACACACCACCAGAACATAATTAAAACTCCAACCAAAATAGATAATACCAAAAAGGACAACCAACCCCAAAAACTTGGTAGAGAAAAGAATAATTAATCCTATGAGTGAAAAACAGCGCGACGCTGCGTGTTAGCCTCTAGATATGTACTAGTTTTGGATCTTGCATCGCGACTGAACCCTTTATACATACCTTTCACTACTGAAGTTCCTTGAAACATGCTTTCGTCCCCCTTTATAAATAAAGGAACAAACCAAACAAAGTACATGGGCAAACGAGATACAAGATGGTGAGGTAACCCTCTTACAAAGCAGATCCTAGGCTACCCGGATCGCGAAGAAGACAAGCAACTACGCTACGGAAGGAGAACACAGGAGAAACTAGAAACAATCCCATCCAACACCCTAGGACATCTAAACTCCTAGACAACACCCCCAAGAGGGATAACGACGTAGGGCGTCATCACCACCTAGCCCCACCGGGCAAGGGTCTTCACCAGAAACTCTGACGTGGAGAGGACATCCGCGACAACGCCTTCAAAAAGCGTGGAGCATTCTCTCGGCACCTCACCCATGTCACTGAGGCCCTAGGGCAACGCGACATGCCCAGACCCCAGATCTAGACCTGAGCGACGTCCAACAGAGGACGCGCCTGAGCCACCAACCGCTACCCCTCTCATCGCCCACATGGCCAAGATGGGAGCCACCACCGCCAGCATGGTGCCCGTCAGAGAGCCAACCATGTGAACCGCCATCCGGAGCCACCGCCCCGGCATCCATGTCCGGAACCTCACCCACCGCCCACATCGCAAAGTACCAGCCACGGTAGGAAGATTAGAAGGCCGCACCTTTCACTCCTGGCCCAACATGAGTAATGAAGGTTAGGCCGGTGCCACCACTGTAGGGGCCCCAGCCTCGCGTCCTTAGCTGGTCCCGGTGGACTGGGGGAGACACATTCCCGTGACTCCCGATGGCCATCGACGAGCACACTCGCACGACTCCATTTCTGTGGACCTCGACTCTGTGTTGCCCGACAGCACCGTGAAGTCCCGACCACCACCATTGACCACCGCACCCACGGAGGGATGGGCCTCCCCACCCGTGGGCACAACCCGGATCGAGCCCAATCTCACCTACTCGCAGCGGCAACTCCGACACGCCTCTGGCCCTGAGCATATCCTCCCGAGCACGCGCCCCCGATCATAGCCACTCTGACGGCATAGACCGAGGAGAAGGGAGATTGCTTTGCCACGCTGCGCCGCCGGCAGGGCACGGCCACCAGTGATCTCCGCCGTCCCCATAGATCCACTCTACCCACGCCCCAGTTAAGCTGGTCACCGCAGCCACACCATAGGGCACACCCGACTAGCGCACACCACCACGTCGCACCATCACCAGCGTCCGAAGCCACTTGGATATGGTCGGACCGTACTACCTCTTGAGCATGCGTTGGTTTTCCCTTGAAGAGGAAAGGGTGATGCAGCAAATTAGCGTAAGTATTTCCCTCAGTTTTTGAGAACCAAGGTGTCAATCCATTAGGAGATTACACGCAAGTCACCTAGTAGCTGCACAAACAATCAAGAACCTTGCAACCAACGCGATAAAGGGGTTGTCAATCCCTTCACGGCCACTTGCAAAAGTGAGATCTGATAAAGATAATAAGATTAATATTTTTGGTATTTTTGTTGTATAGATTGAAAAGTAAAGATTGCAAAATAAAATAAATAGTAAACTAGAATTGTAGATCGGAAACTTATATGATATAAAATAGACCCGAGGGCCATAGGTTTCACTAGTGGCTTCTATCATGATAGCTTGTATTACGGTGGGTGAACAAATTACTGCCGAGCAATTGATAGAAAAGCGCATAGTTATGAGAATATCTAGGTGAAAGGATCGATATAGTTGACTAGAGGGGGGTGAATAGGCAACTAACAATTTTTAGCTTTTCTTTACCAATTTAAACTTTGCATCAAAGTAGGTTGTCTAGATATGCAACTAGGTGAGCAACCTATATGATGCAACAACAATAAGTACACAAGCAAGCAAGGGATGTAACACAAGATAAGCTTGCACAAGTAAAGGGATGAGATAACCAAGAGTGGAGTCGGTAAAGACGAGGATGTGTTACCGAAGTTCCTTCCCTTTGAGAGGAAGTACGTCTCTGTTGGAGCGGTGTGGAGGAACAATGCTCCCCAAGAAGCCACTAGGGCCACCGTATTCTCCTCACGCCCTCACACAATGCGAGATGCCATGATTACACTATTGGTGCCCTTGAAGGCGGCGACCGTACCTTTACAAACAAGGTTGGGGCAATCTCTACAACTTAATTGGAGGCTCCCAACAACACCATGAAGCTTCACCACAATGGAGTATGGCTCCGCGATGACTTCAGCCGTCTAGGGTGCTCAAACACCCAAGAGTAACAAGATCCGCGAGGGATTAGAGGGGGGAATCAAATATCTCTTGGTGGATGTGTAGATCTAGGTATTCTCAACCAATCCCTAGGAGATCAACAAGTTTGATTGGCTAGGGAGGGAGATCGGGCGAAAATGGAGCTTAGAGCAACAATGGAGCTTAGGGGTGGAGGAGGTAAGTCAACTCGGAGAAGATGACTCCCTTTTATAGTGGAAGAGCAAATCCAACCGTTATCCACCAACTCAGCCTGCGACGCACGGTACTACCGCACCGGAGATGCGGTACTACCGCAAGGGCCCACGGTACTACCGCAAGGCACTGTAGTACTACCGCCCACACAGCAGTATCCAACACAACCCTGATGCAAAAAAGAAGAGGGCAGTAAATCGCTGGCGTGGTACTACCGCTCCCCTTTGCGGTACTACCGCAAGGCAGGGATAGTCCAGATTTGGGAAGGCACGTACATATAAAAATACATCTGTGGCAACTTCCGCTAAGTTTAGATCTATGCAAAAATCCGACATGATAGTACCGGAAGCCAGGAGCGATACTACCGCGTAGGGCACGGATGTAAAAAATTACATCCACCCCTACTTCCGCTTGTGCTCCTGAGCCATACCTGAGGCCACGGTACTACCATGTCAGAGAAGCCGTACTACCGCGAGCACCTACGGTACTACCGCGCCCAAGGCTGGTACTACCGCAGGGGCCTGCGGTACTACTGCTCTGAGGAGCAGTACTACCGCATGCCCCAGTTCAGCAACACTTGAAGTCAATCCTTTTGCAGAGATTCGGAGAAATGGAGAATGCTCCAAAGAGCCAAAGGAAAGGTGGTGCAAAAGGAACAAACGTGTACGTGTTGATTCCACCCAAACCTTTCCAACGCGGACCCCCTCTTAATAGTACGGCTTTCCTACGACTCAAACCACCGAAAAGAAATGTAGAGAAACGCCATCTTCAATAGTCTTCGAGGGGCACCAAATCGTCTTGTGCCTAGACATGATATATCTGAAATGCTCAATGCACACGATTAGTCCGCAAAAGCATTGTCATAAATCACCAAAACTACTAAGGGATAAATATGCCCTTACAATCTCCCCCTTTTTTGTGGATTGATGACAATACGGGATTTGCACATAGGAATATAAATAAAGCATAGGCAAACCCAACATATATAAAATATAAACGGGCTCCCCCTAGATGTGTGCGCTCTGAAGATGTGCTTTGGACTGCACGGCACACATACTAGGATCAACACCCCCCCTATATTTTATAGACGAGGCAACTCTTGCAAAGGAGAAACTAATACTAACAGGGAGGCAAGATAATACATGTGAGCTTAAATTAACTAGCACAAGATAGCATAAGCTCACGGGCTACTAAGCAGGAAAGATAATAAGATACGATAGAGTGCATACTTCTTACACCATGTAATAAGGGAACATGACACATGACAAACCAAACCAAAGCAAACGAGGTCCAACAGAACGAAAGCAAACACGACACACGACTCGCAAATACCTACACTGAAAGATCGTGGATGTCGCCTAGAGGGGGGTGAATAGGCGTTTTAAAATAATTACGATTTAGGCCTGAACAAATGCGGAATAAACCTAGCGGTTAATTTGTCAAGCACAAAACCTAAAACAACTAGGCTCACCTATGTGCACCAACAACTTATGCTAATCAAGATAAGCAACTATGTGATAGCAAGATATATGACAAGAAACAATATGGCTATCACAAAGTAAAGTGCATAAGTAAAGAGCTCGGGTAAGAGATAACCGAGGCACGTGGAGACGACGATGTATCCCGAAGTTCACACCCTTGCGGATGCTAATCTCTGTTTGGAGCAGTGTGGAGGCACAATGCTCCCCAAGAAGACACTAGGGCCACCATAATCTCTTCACGCCCTCGCACAATGCAAGATGTCGTGATTCCACTAAGGGACCCTTGAGTGCGGTCACCAAACCCGTACAAATGGCAACCCTTGGGGGCGGTCACCGAACCCGTACACTTTGGCAACCCTTGGGGGCGGTCACCGAACCCGTACACTTTGGCAACCCTTGGGGGCGGTCACCGGTACCCGTCAAATTGCTCGGGGCGATCTCCACAACCTAATTGGAGACCCCGACGATTTCCCGGAGCTTTACACCACAATGATTGAGCTCCGAACAACACCAACCGTCTAGGGCGCCAAGGCACCCAAGAGGAACAAGCTCTAGGGTGCCCAAACACCCAAGAGTAATAAGCTTCTCAAACTTCACTTCCACGTATCACCGTGGAGAACTCAAACCGATGCACCAAATGCAATGGCAAGGGCACACGGAGTGCCCAGGTCCTTCTCTCTCAAATCCCAACGGAGCAACTAATGCTAGGGAGGGAAATGAGAGGAAGAACAAGACGGAGAACACCAAGAACTCCAAGATCTAGATCCAAGGGGTTCCCCTCACATAGAGGAGAAAGTGATTGGTGGAAATGTGGATCTAGATCTCCTCTCTCTTTTCCCTCAAAAACTAGCAAGAATCCATGGAGGGAGGGAGAGTTAGCAAGCTCAAAGAAGGTCAACAATGGGGGCAAAAACAAGCTCAAGAGATAGGGAACCATTGGGGAAGAAGACCCCCTTAAATAGGTCCCACGAATCTGCCCGTTATGTACAGAATAACATAGGAGCGGTACAACCTCTATGAGCACCGGTACAACCGGTAACAGGCAATAAGCGGTACAACTGGCCCACAACTGCCCAACAACTGCACCACAACAGAGACCAGTCCGGTGGTAGAGCGGTACATGACCGGTACAACCTCCGGACCAATTCTGGAGTGGTACAACCGCTCCAAACACCGGTTGTACCGGTCAAGCGGTACAACCTCTCCATGGGGCGGTACAACCTCTCTGTGTAAAACAGGCAATATCAAAACAGCCACAACTTTCGCATACGAGCTCCGAATTCAACGAAACCAAGTTTGTTGGAAAGCTAACGACAAGGGCTAACACAATCTTAAGAGAAATATCAATAATAAGCAAGTGAGAAAAGGACCATAATAAAATGGTGAGAACCCTTCCTCGGACAAGACCGGTAAAACCTCCAACACCGAAAACATCATAGAAGATGCATGCAAACTCCGTTTTCGATGAACTCAAGCTTGTCATCAAGATGACCATAAGCTCTAAGACTCACAAATGGAACCAAACAAGAAGCAAGAAAGATGATGCAAGGATGCAATGGTTTGAGCTCTCGACGAACGATACGATCAAGCTACTCACTAGAGAGCCCCCTTGATAGTACGGCAATCGATCCTACAACCCGGTCTCCCAACTACCACTATGAGACCGGTAAAATAGAAAACCTACCAAGGGCAAACCTTTTTCTTGCACATAGTCCACTTGATCTAGATGATGACGATCTTGAATTCCTCAAGTTGGACCACCTTTATTAATTGTGTTGGCTCGATGAAGACTAGTTGATTGCTCCCCCATACTCCACTATGGGTGATCCACTCTTTGGCACATCTTCAAAATTCCATTGACACCACAATGGACGGCAAGCTTCAAGCTTGATTGCTCCCCATACTCCATTATGGGTGAGCCACTCTTCGTGTTGCGCCACTTGAACTTGCACACTGCAAACTTGATGACGTTCACCACTTGATGTCATCCTCCATGGGTTGTATGAGATCTTCCACTTGACGCAACACCATGGAAGCATAACTAACCCCACAAAGAACTCTCACGTAGACCATGAGTTAGTACACAAAGCATAATGGACAATGCTTACCATACCATGGGATCACTTGATCCCTCTCGGTACTTCTTCTACGCTTTGTGAGTTGATCAACTTGATTCACTCTTGACTTAGTCTTGATCAACCTTGAATCTTTCCAACTCTCTTCATTTGGATGATGTCTTGAAGGTAAACATGAATGATCACACAATCTTCTTCTTCAAGACATGCTTGCTATAAGCTCAACTCACACATGACCAATCTTTGGATAATTCCTTGAAAAACACTTTGGCCATCTCAACTCACACATGACCAATCTTTGGATAATTCCTTGAAAAGCACTTTGGCCATCTCGTGAACTCCTTGAAACCAACACATGGACTTCAAGACAATCCTATGGACAAATCCTTCAAATATAACTCTAGGCAACCGTTAGTCCATAGAGATTATCATCAATTACCAAAACCACACATGGGGGCACCGCATGTCCTTTCATACACTCTCCCCCATTTTGTTAATTGATGACAATCACTTTCAAGAGAGTTTATATAAGGAATTATGCATCACCATGCAATGCAACAACCAATTATGCATCACCAATAATGCTAGATATCTCCTCGCCAAATGTCCTCAAGATCCTCTTGTCGCGGCGGTGACTCTCCTTGGAAGCAACATGGGTCCTATACTGCCGCTTGGCTTGCATACAGAACAAAGTCTTCATCTTGGCCTTCAGCTTCTTAGCCCATGAGGGCTCAGTAGAGGGAGGAGCATACCCAGCAGAGTTGTCCTCATCCGCTTCCTCCTCCTCAATCCCATCCTCATCTACGTCCATCTGAGAAGCCGTTGCCTCAGCACGGGTAGTGGTGTTAGCCCACTTAGGCTTGACGCGGAGCTTGATGGGCTCGTGACGGGTCCAATCGGGGGCCTCAAACTCAACATTGGGATAGAGCTTCTCCCAAGTCTTCGAGATCAGCTGAAACAGGTAAGGACCATAGATGGGTACCTTACGGTTGAACACCGCAAACCGTAGCTCACACCACATGATATGTGAGACATCAAGTGGTTGCGTCTGAACACGACGCGCCTCCTCACAGATGAGCATCATATCCACGAGATAGGTATGAACCTTATCCTTGTCACCAATACATGGGAAGAGGGTGTTGCGGAAGATCCGATACATGATGTCAAGGAATGGGTTCAGAACCCACGCCTTCTTGTCACTGGGAAGCTGCTTCTCAACATAGTATGGCTGAAGCTTGTTCTTGTTGGCAGACTCGAAGTTGGCATGAGGGCGAACACCAACGGGCTTGTCGAGCCCCTCATCACGAACCTGTAGCAGATTCATGAAGTCCTTCCACTTGGCGGTCATCTGTTGTCCATTTGTCATCCACGTCAAGGTATGTTCCTCATTAGAATGGAAGTGGACCGAGGCAACAAGAACTGGGCCACAATCTTAGGGTCAACGTCCAGGTGGAACATGATCAAGTCCTCAATGCCAAACTGCTCCACCAGGTCCAAAGCCTCACCAAAATAGGCGCGGTGCTTATCCTGTCTCATATGATGCATGCCAATCCAGTGCATGTCCACGTAGATGTTCTGCTTGGCCTTGATCACATCCAGATATATAAGATACTGCTGCTTGGTCCAGAACAACTCATTCCCTCTGAAGTTTGCATGGGGATTCACATAGGGGTTGATCTTCCTTCGAGTGGCAAACTCAGCTAGTGGCATCTCATCCATGCTCATTGTTGGCTGCTTGTGCTTGGTTGCGGCTGACTTGGTTCTATGTTGGGGGCATTGGAGCCCTCTGGAGCTTCATCTTGGTTCCGCAGACGCTCCGAGCCCATGTCACGAACGGGGTTCGAATGACGGACATTGGAACCGGAGCCACCACCTATGACACACAACACAAGAACACGCAAGAAAAGCGAGAAGGATCAATGCAAAGACCACAACAAAACAAATGAAACAAGTAGAAATAATATTGGGTAGTTGCTATAGGGAAGGTTCAGACTCAATGGTAGTACCACACAAGTGTGCGTAAGTAAAATTTTACTACCGCTCCAGGCACGGTACTACCTTGCCATGAAAAAAGGATCAAGGACTTACGTACAACGATGCTACTTGTAATGTGGGAGCTTTGGAAGCATCGAAATGCCATAGTTTTTGATGGTGAGTCCGCATTGATCGAGAGGCTCATCCACAAGGTGAAGTCTGAGGCCATAGTGTGGGCTATGACATGCCTAATCAAGAGGGAGTTGGAAAGTTTCCAAGGTAGATTGTATAGGTCGGCCATGGGGGAGGATTGAGGTACTTGTATGTAAGTGGAGTGGGTGCGCGCTAAAGCCGCACAGACATGTACATGTATCCTGTCGCAGAGGCTTTCTTTGCCTTTCTCCTTTAATATATGATATGCACACTCGTGCATATTTGAGAACATTTTTTACTTCCATGCCTCACGTGGTAGTACCGCTCCTGAGGAGCGGTAGTACCGTATGAGGTGAACACGGCTGGAGCCGTAGTACCGCTCGGGAGTTGCAGTCGTACCGCTTGGGTTCAGATCTGCAACGAAAAACTGATCTGAGAACATCCGTGCCTAAGGAGTGGTACTACGGTTGATCAAACCTACCAAGTAGCAACATACCAAATAGCATCTCTACGCATCACTACTCTCCTACATCCTACTCTTGCAAAGATTTGGCCTAAAATCTCAAGAACAACATGCATCTCCCCAAAAACCTAGAGACAAAACAACGAGACAAGAGAGAGGGATTTGGGGAGAAACCTTGTTCCATGGCAAGAGGACATGGTGGGGAACGATCCCACCGGACGGAATGCGAGGAGAGCGGCCAGAGACGGAGATCCGACGAGGTTCTCCGGCACCGTTCTTGGGCAGGAGAGAGAGAGAGAGACTTCATGGGGAAGATGAGTTGAATGGGTATGGGGGAGTTGGAACTCCCCCTGTCTGCTCTTAACCCCCACGCGCTCGCGACTGTGCGGTAGTACCGCGGGTCATCGCGATAGTACCGCACGCGGGCGGTAGTACTGCTCTTCCAGCAGCCGTAAAAAATTGCTGTCGTGCTGGTTGCAGTAGTACCGTGCAGAGCTCCCGCGGTAGTACCGTGGCAAGCCAGGTAGTACCATGAACCCAAGAAAATGCATGTTTCGCAAACAACAAAGGAAAACAGCCTTTGCAATGCAACCTTCAAACGAACGGACACACCAACGAGCTAACACACGAGGCAACTCAAACACAAGCTCGGCATGAAGAAGGGAAGGCAAAAGAAAACAAGCACCAACCGCGATACACAACCTCTCCAAGGAGAGGGCGGTGGCCGGAGCCACCTATGTTTGAGTTAATTGGTATGGCACCACGAAGAATTATCCTTGGGCCCATGACCAAAACTCGTCTTTGAAGCACAAGTACCATCAAGAATGGCGAATGTGAAAGAGTTGATCAATTTATGCATAATTGGGGGAGGGAGAGTTCATTGAGAGAACAACACTCCCCCTATGTCCATGCCTACACCAAAACAAGATAACAAGTTGAGTATGATGGGGTGTGCAAGGGTTCAAGCAAAATTGCTCGAATCAATGATATTTAGCTCATGCCTTAACTCGCGAAATCTTGCTTCATACAAAGGCTTCGTGAAGATATCTGCAAGGTTATCATGAGTGTTGACATAGTTGAGCTCGATTTCCCCTCGCCTAATATGATCCCGGATGAAGTGATACCGAATCTCAATATGCTTCGTCTTGAAGTGTTGCACGGGTTGAGAGAAATCTTGATGGAACTTTCATTGTCACACCAAAGAGGCACTTTGTCACAAATGACCCCGTAATCCTTTAAAGTTTGCCTCGTCCATAGAAGTTGTGCGCAACAACTACCGGCGACCACATACTCTGCTTCGGTGGACGAGAGAGACACACAACTTTGCTTCTTGGAAGACCAACTCACTAAATAACAACCAAGGAATTGGAACCCTCTGGAAGTTGACTTCCTATCCACTTTGTCTCCCCCCCAATCGGAGTCTGAATAGCCTAAAAGGTTGAATTTTGCTCCTCTTGGGTACCATAAGCCAAAGTTTTGGGTATGAGTCAAATATCAAAAGATTCACTTGACCGCCACAAAGTGACTTTCCTTAGGTGCGGTTTGAAACCGTGCACAAATTCCCACACTCAACATGATATCCGGTCTAGATGCACAAATGTAAAAAGCAAGGAGCCAATCATGGAGCGATATACCTTTTGATCCACCGCTTTACCATCGGGATCTATGTCAAGTTGGCATTTGACGGGCATTGGAGTGGCAGCCGGCTTGACTTCACTTAGCTTGAATCTCTTGAGCATGTCTTGAGTGTATTTGGCTTGGTTGATGAAGGTTCCTTCTCTTTGTTGCTTGATTTCGAACCCGAGAAAGAACTTCAACTCTCCCATCATGGACATCTTTAACTTCAAGGTCATGAGAGCGGCAAATTCCTCATTGAAAGCTTTGTTAGGAGAACGAAAGATAATGTCATCAACATATATTTGGCACACAAACAACTCCCCTTTGACATTCTTAGTAAAAAGAGTGGGGTCGATTTTCCCAATTTCAAACCCACGATCTTGCAACAACTCGGTAAGGTGGTCATACCACGCACGTGGGGCTTGTTTAAGGCCATAGAGTGCCTTATCGAGTTGGCACACATGATCGGGGAAATAGGGATCCTCGAACTCGGGGGTTGTTTGACATACACCAACTCATTCATAGGACCATTAAGAAAAGGACTCTTCACATCCATTTGTTGCAACTTGAAGTTATGATGAGAAGCATAAGCAATCAACAAACGAATAGATTCAAGGCGAGCAACGGGAGCAAAGGTTTCACCGTAGTCGATACCCTCGACTTGGGAGTAGCCTTGAACTACCAAGCGAGCCTTGTTGCAGACAATAATTCCATGAGCATCTTGCTTGTTCTTAAATATCCACTTGGTTCCAATGACGTTATGGTTCCCCGTTGGCCTTGGCACCAATCTCCACACCTTGTTGTGCTCGAAGTTGTTGAGTTCTTCATTCATGGCATTAAGCCAATCCGGATCTTCGAGCGCCTCATAGACCTTTTGGGGTTCAACACAAAAGACAAACATGTGATGTTCACAATAGTTTTCCAATTGTCTACGAGTGCTTGCCCCCTTTCGTATGCTTCCAAGCACATTTGTCATCAGATGACCCTTGGTAGATAGCTTGGATGCAATCTTGGCGGCACGACGCTCCAATTCCTCCTCAGGAGTGAGTTTATGAGCGGTTACTTGATCATCTTGAGCATCGTCTTGAGCTTGTTCTTGATCTTGAGCTTGCTCTTGATCTTGAACTTGCTCGGAGGAGAGAACTTGACCTTGGGCATCACTTGGTGGTTCAATGCCATCTTAAGGTTGATCTTGCCCTTGGTCTTGTTCATGAGGTTGAGGGCCTTCACTTTGTTCTTCGGAAGCGTGTGGGTCTTGGGTTGGTGATGGTTCCACTTGAGTGGAACATTGTCCTTATCCTTCGGCCACAAGGGGTTCCTCAATGGGTAGGATAAAACCAACACCCATTCTTCTTATGGATTGGGGAGGAATTTCATCACCTACATCACAAGTACCACTTTGCTCCACTTGGGAGCCGTTATTCTCATCAAACTCCATGTTACACGTCTCCTCAATAAGTCCCGTGGACTCATTGAGGACACGGTAAGCATGAGAGTTTGTAGCATAACCAACAAATATGCCCTCATGATCTCTAGCCTCAAATTTAGACAAATGAACACCTTTCTTGAGAATGAAACACTTAGACCCGAACACCCAGAAGTACTTGAGGTTGGGCTTGTTACCGGTGAGTATCTCATATGGAGTCTTGTTCAAGCCTTTGTGGATGTAGAGCCGATTGGATGCATGACCCGCGGTGTTGATGGCTTCGGCCCAAAAGTTGTATGGAGACTTGAACTCTGCCATCATGGTTCTTGACGCATCCATCAACGTCCGGTTCTTCCTCTCCGCTACACCATTTTGTTGAGGGGTGTAAGGTGTGGAATATTGATGTTTCATCTCCTAATCACTAAGAAACTCATCCAAGGTGTAGTTCTAGAACTCGGTGCCCTTGTCACTTTTTATTGTCAAGATCTTTGCATTGTGTTGACGTTGAGCTTCATTTGCAAAGTCAATGATGGTTTGTTGGGTCTCACTCTTCCTCTTGAAGAAGTACACCCAAGTGTATCTTGAATAGTCATCCACAATCACCAATCAATACTTTCTACCCCCAAGGCTATCAAAGGATGGAGGCCCAAAGAGATCCAAGTGAGGGAGCTCCAAATGCCTCTTTGAGTAAATGATAGTTGTGGGAGGGTGAGCCTTCTCATGTAGCTTTCCTTCAATGCAAGCACTGCAAGCACGATCTTTGGCAAAACTAACATTTGTTAGTCCACGGACATGGTCCCCCTTGAGAAGACTTTGCAAAGATCTCATATTGACATGGGCTAAACGGTGATGCCAAAGACATCCCACGTCAACTTTAGCCATTAGGCATGTCGCGGTCTTAGTGGGTCGCTCCGAAAAGTTAATCACATAGAGACCATTCTCGACATGCCCATAAAGGCTAATTTAAGAGACTTGCTCCACAAGAGGGCCACGGTGTCAATATCGAAGAAAGTGGAAAAGCCCATGATTGCAAGTTGACGAACGAAAAGTAAATTGTATGCAAGGGACTCGCTACCTCTTGAGCATTGCATTGGATTTCCTTGAAGAGGAAAGGATGATGCAGCAAAGTAGCCTAAGTATTTCCCTCAGTTTTTGAAAACCACGGTATCAATCCAGTAGGAGGTTACGCACGAGTCCCTAGTACCTGCACAAAACAAATAACTCCTCGCAACCAACGCGATAAGGGGTTGTCAATCCCTTCACGGTCACTTACGAGAGTGAGATATGATAGATATGATAAGATAATATTTTTTTTGGTATTTTTGTGATAAAGATGCAAAGTAAAATAAAAGCAAAGTAAAAGGCAAAGGAAATAACTAAGTATTGGAAGATTAATATGATGAAGATAGACCCGGGGGCCATAGGTTTCACTAGTGGCTTCTCTCAAGAGCATAAGTATTTTACAGTGGGTGAACGAATTACTGTTGAGCAATTGACATAATTGAGCATAGTTATGAGAATATCTAGGTATGATCATGTATATAGGCATCACGTCTGAGACAAGTAGACTGACTCCTGCCTGCATCTACTACTATTACTCCACTCATCGACCGCTATCCAGCATGCATGTAGAGTATTAAGTTCATGAAAACAGAGTAACGCCGTAAGCAAGATGACATGATGTAGAGGGATAAATTCATGCAATATAATAAAAAAATCATCTTGTTATCCTCGATGGCAACAATAAAATATGTGCCTTGCTGCCCCTACTGTCACTGGGAAAGGACACCGCAAGATTGAACCCAAAGCTAAGCACTTCTCCCATTGCAAGAAAGATCAATCTAGTAGGCCAAACCAAACTGATAATTCGAAGAGACTTGCAAAGATAACCAATCATACATAAAAGAATTCAGAGAAGATTAAAATATTGTTCATAGATAATCTTGATCATAAACCCACAATTCATCAGTCTCAACAAACACACCACAAAAAGAAGATTACATCGAATAGATCTCCACAAGAGAGGGGGAGAACATTGTATTGAGATCCAAAAAGAGAGAAGAAGCCATCTAGCTAATAACTATGGACCCGAAGGTCTGAGGTAAACTACTCACACTTCATCGGAGAGGCTATGGTGTTGATGTAGAAGCCCTCCGTGATGGATGCCTCCTCCGGCGGAGCTCCGGAATAGGCCCCAAGATGGGATCTCGTGGATACAGAAGGTTGTGGTGGTGGAATTAGGTTTTTGGCTCTGTATCTGATCATTTGGGGGTACGTAAGTATATATAGGAGGAAGGAGTATGTCGGTGGAGCAACAGGGGGCCCGCGAGGGTGGAGGGCGCGCCTAGGGGGGGTAGGCGTGCCCCCTACCTCGTGGCCTCCTCCTTTATTTCTTAATGTAGGGTCCAAGTCTCCTGGATCATGTTCGTTGAGAAAATCACGTTCCCGAAGGTTTCATTTCGTTCGGACTCCGTTTGATATTCCTTTTCTTTGAAACCCTAAAATAGGCAAAAACAGCAATTCTGGGTCGGGCCTCCGGTTTATAGGTTAGTCCCAAAAATAATATAAAAGTGGATAATAAAGCCCAATAATGTCCAAAACAGTAGATAATATAGCATGGAGCAATCAAAAATTATAGATACGTTGGATACGTATCAAGCATCCCCAAGCTTAATTCCCGCTCGTCCTCGAGTAGGTAAATGATAAAAAAGATAATTTTTGATGTGAAGTGATACTTGGCATAATTTTAATGTAATTCTTCTTAATTGTGGTATGAATATTCAGATCTGAAAGATTCAAGATAAAAGTTTAATATTCACATAAAAATAATAATACTTCAAGCATACTAACAAAGCAATCATGTCTTCTCAAAATAACATGGCCAAAGAAAGTTATCCCTACAAAATCATATAGTCTGGCTATGCTCTATCTTCACCACACAAAGTATTTAAATCATGCACAACCCCGATGACAAGCCAAGCAATTGTTTCATACTTTTGACATTCTCAAACTTTTTCAATCTTCACGCAATACATGAGCATGATCCATGGATATAGCACTGTATGTGGAATAGAATGGTGGTTGTGGAGAAGACAAAAAGGGAGAAGATAGTCTCACATCAACTAGGTGTATCAACGGGATATGGAGATGCCCATCAATAGATATCAATGTGAGTGAGTAGGGATTGCCATGCAACGGATGCACTAGAGCTATAAGTATATGAAAGCTCAACAAAAGAAACTAAGTGGGTGTGCATCCAACTTGCTTGCTCATGAAGACCTAGGGCATTTTGAGGAAGCCCATCATTGGAATATACAAGCCAAGTTCTATAATTAAAAATTCCCACTAGTATATGAAAGTGACGAAATGAGAGACTCTCTATCATGAATATCATGGTGCTACTTTGAAGCACTAGTGTGGTAAAGGATAGTAACATTGTCCCTTCTCTCTTTTCTCTTATTTTTTTTATTTATTTGGGCCTTTTCACCTTTTTATGGCCTCTTTTCTTTCCCTTTTTATATTTTTCGTCCGGAGTCTCATCCCGACTTGTGGGGGAATCATAGTCTCCATCATCCTTTCCTCACTGGGACAATGCTCTAATAATTATGATCATCACACTTTTATTTTTGTACAACTCAACAATTACAACTCGATACTTAGAACAAAATATGACTCTATATGAATGCCTCCGGCGATGTACCGGGATATGCAATGAATCAAGAGTGACATGTATGAAATAATATGAAAGGTGGCTTTGCCACAAATACGATGTCAACTACATGATCATGCTAATCAATATGACAATGATGGAGTGTGTCATAATAAACGAAACGGTGGAAAGTTGCATGGCAATATATCTTGGAATGGCTATGGAAATGCCATAATAGGTAGGTATGGTGGCTGTTTTGAGGAAGGTATATGGTGGGTGTATGATACCAGCGAAAGGTGCGCGGTATTAGAGAGGCTAGCACTGGTGGAAGGAAGAAAAGTGCATATAATCCATGGGCTCAACATTAGTCATAAAGAACTCATATACTTATTGCAAAAATCTACAAGTTATCAAAGCAAAGTATTACGCGCATGCTCCTAGGGGGATAGATTGGTAGGAAAATACCATCGCTCGTCCCCGACCGCCACTCATAAGGAAGACAATCAAAAAATAAATCATGCTCCGACTTCATCACATAACGGTTCACCATACGTGCTTGCTATGGTAATCACAAACTTTAACAGAAGTATTTCTCAAATTCACAACTACTCAACTAGCACAACTTTAATATCACCATCTTCATATCTCAAAACAATTATCAAGCATCAAACTTCTCATAGCATTCAACACACTCATAAGAAAGTTTTTACTATTCTTGAATACCAAGCGTATTAGGATTATTTAAGCAAATTACCATGCTATTTAAGACTCTCAAAATAATCTAAGTGAAGCATGAGATATCAATAGTTTCTATAAAAAAATTCCACCACCGTGCTCTAAAAGACATAAGTGAAGTACTAGAGCAAACCTATATAACTCAAATGATATAAGCGAAGCACATAGAGTATTCTAACAAATTCCAAATCATGTATGGCTCTATGAAAAGGTGTGTACAGAAAGGATGATTGTGGTAAACTAAAAATCAAAGACTCAAATCATACAAGACGATCCAAGCAAAACACATATCATGTGGTGAATAAAAATATAGCTCCAAGTAAAGTTACCGATATAAGTAGACGAAAGAGGGGATGCCTTCCGGGGCATCCCCAAGCTTTGGCTTTTAGGTGTCCTTAGATTATCTTGGGGGTGCCATGAGCATCCACAAGATTAGGCTATTGCATCTCCTTGTTCCATAATCCATCAAATCTTTACCCAAAACTTGAAAACTTCACAACACAAAACTCAAAGTAGAAAATCTCGTGAGCTCCGTTAGCGAAAGAAAACAAAAGACCACTTCAAGGTACTGTAATTAACTCATTATTTATTTATATTTGTGTTAAACCTACTGTATTCCAACTTCTCTATGGTTTATAAACTATTTTACTAGCCATAGATTCATCAAAATAAGCAAACAACACATGAAGAACAGAATCTGTCAAAAACAGAACAGTCTGTAGTAATCTGTATCTAGAGCAAGATTTGGAACTCCAAAAATTCTAAAATAAATTTCTGGACGTGAGGAATTTATCTATTAATCATCTTCAAAAAGAATTAACTAAATATCACTTTCCAAATAAAAATGGCAGCAGTTCTCGTGAGCGCTAAAGTTTCTGTTTTTACAGCAAGATTAACAAGACTTTCCCAAAGTCTTCCCAACGGTTCTACTTGGCACAAACACTATTTACACACAAAAAATACAACCAAAACACAGGCTAGATAAATTATTTATTACTAAACAGGAGCAAAAATCAAGGAATAAAAATAAAATTGGGTTGCCTCCCAACAAGCGCTATCGTTTAACGCCCCTAGCTAGGCATAAAAAGCAAGGATAGATCTAGGTATTGCCATCTTTGGTAGGCAATACATAAGTGGCTCTCATAATAGATTCATAAGGTAATTTAATTTTCTTTCTAGGAAAGTGTTCCATGCATTTACTTAACGGAAATTGGAATCAAATATTTCCTTCCTTCATATCAATAATTGCACCAATCGTTCTAAGGAAAGGTCTACCAAGAATAATAGGACATGAAGGATTGAAATCTATGTCAAGAACAATAAAATCTATGGGCACATAATTCCTATTTGCGACAATAAGAACATCATTGATTATTCCCTTAGGTTTCTTAATAGTGGAATCCGCAAGGCGCATGTTTAAAGAGCAATCATCAAAATCACGGAAACCTAACAAATCACACAAAGTCTTTGGAATCATGGAAACACTAGCACCCAAATCACATAAAGCATAGAACTCATGGTCTTTAATATTAATTTTAATAGTTGGTTCCCACTCATCATAAAGTTTTCTAGGGATAGATACTTCCAACTCAAGTTTTTCTTCATAAGATTGCATCAAGGCATCAACGATATGTTTAGTAAACGCTTTATTTTGACTATAAGCATGAGGAGAATTTAGCATGGATTGCAACAAGGAAATACAATCAATAAAAGAGCAATTTTCATAATTAAATTCCTTGAAATCCAAAATAGTGGGTTTAGCAACATCTAGGGTTTTAATTTCTTCAATCCCACTTTCATCAAATTTAGCATCAAGATCTAAAAACTCTGAATTTTTGGAATGCCTTCTAGGTAATGGTGGATCATATTCAGTCCCATCATTATCAAGATTCATATTGCAAAACAAAGATTTAATAGGGGACACATCAATAACTTTTAGATCTTCATGTTTATTTTCATAGGAACTAGAAGAACAGGCTCTTATAAAGGCATCTTTCTTAGCACGCATCCTAGCGGTTCTTTCTTTGCACTCATCAATGGAAATTCTCATGGCTTTGAGAGACTCATTGATATCATGCTTAGGAGGAATAGATCTAAGCTTTAAAGAATCCACATCAAGAGAAATTCTATCAACATTCCTAGCCAAATCATAAATCTTAAGCAATTTTTCTTCAATCAAAGCATTGAAATTCTTTTGCGAAGTAATAAATTCTTTAATATTGGATTCAAAATCAGAGGGCATCTTATTATAATTTCCATAAGAATTGTTGTAGGAATTACCATAATTATTAGAGGGATTACTAGGATAAGGCCTAGGATTAAAATTTCCTCTATACGCGTTGTTACCAAAATTATTCCTACCAACAAAATTCACATCCATAGATTCATTATTGTTCTCAATCAAAGTAGACAAGGGCATATCATTAGAATCAGAAGAAACACTCTTATTAGCAAATAATTTCATAAGTTCATCCATCTTTCCACTCAAAACATTAATTTCTTCTATCGCATGCACCTTTTTGTTAGTAGATCTTTCAGTATGCCATTGAGAATAATTAACCATAATATTATCTAGGAGTTTAGTAGATTCTCCTAAAGTGATTTCCATAAAAGTGCCTCCCGCGGCCGAATCTAAAAGATTTCTAGAAGCAAAATTCAACCCGGCATAAAAATTGTGTATAATCATCCACAAATTCAAACCATGAGTAGGGTAATTACGTATCATTAATTTAATCCTCTCCAAAGCTTGTGCAACATGTTCATGATCAAGTTGCTTAAAATTCATAATATCGTTTCTAAGGGAGATGATCTTAGTGGGAGGAAAATACTAAGAGATAAAAGCATCTTTGCACTTGTTCCAAGAATCAATACTATTTTTAGGCTAAGACAAAAACCAAGCTTTAGCACGATCTCTAAGCGAAAAAGGAAATAGCTTCAACTTAACAATATTGTTGTCCACATCTTTCTTCTTTTGCATATCACACAAATCAACGAAGCTATTTAGATGGGTAGCGACATCTTCACTAGGAAGGCCGGGAAACGAATCTTTCATGACAAGACTCAGCAAAGCGGCATTAATTTCACAAGATTCACCATCGGTAAGAGAAGCAATCAGAGTGCTAATAAATCATTGTTGTTGGTATTGGTAAAGTCACACAATTTAGTGTTATCTTGAGCCATAGTGACAAGCAAGCAATCCAACACACAAGCAAATGAAAAGCAAGCGGGCAAAAATAGGCAAATAGAGAAAGAGAGGGAGGATAGAGAGAGAGAGAGGGCGAATAAAACGGCAAGGGTGAAGTGGGGGAGAGGAAAACGAGAGGCAAATGGCAAATAATGTAATGCGGGAGATAAGGGTTCTGATGGGTACTTGGTATTTTGACTTTTGCATAGACTCCCCGGCAACGGCGCCAGAAATGGCTCGTTGTCGGGAGTTAAATCTTGACTTGCGCGAACCTCCCCGGCAACGGCGCCAGAAATTCTTCTTGCTACCTCTTGAGCACTGTGTTGGATTTCCTTGAAGAGGAAAGGATGAAGCAGCAAAGTAGCATAAGTATTTCCCTTAGTTTTTGAGAACCAAGGTATCAATCTAGTAGGAAGTTACGCGCGAGTCACTAGTACCTGCACAAAACAAATAACTCCTTGCAACCAACGCGATAAGGGGTTGTCAATCCCTTCACGGTCACTTACGAGAGTGAGATATGATAGATATGATAAGATAATATTTTTGGTATTTTTGTGATAAAGATGCAAAGTAAAATAAAAGCAAAGTAAAAAAGCAAAGGAAATAACTAAGTACTGGAAGATTAATATGATGAAGATAGACCCGGGGGCCATAGGTTTCACTAGTGGCTTCTCTCAAGAGCATACGTATTTTACGGCGGGTGAACAAATCACTGTTGAGCAATTGACAGAATTGAGCATAGTTATAAGAATATCTAGGTATGATCATGTATATAGGCATCACGTCCGAGACAAGTAGACCGACTCCTGCCTGCATCTACTACTATTACTCCACTCATCGACCGCTATCCAGCATGCATGTAGAGTATTAAGTTCATGAAAACAGAGTAACGCCTTAGGCAAGATGACATGATGTAGAGGGATAAATTCATGCAATATGATAAAAAAAACATCTTGTTATCCTCGATGGCAACAATACAATACGTGCCTTGCTGCCCCTACTGTCACTGGGAAAGGACACCACAAGATTGAACCCAAAGCTAAGCACTTCTCCCATTGCAAGAAAGATCAATCTAGTAGGCCAAACCAAACCGATAATTCGAAGAGACTTGCAAAGATAACCAATAATACATAAAAGAATTCACAGAAGATTCAAATATTGTTCATACATAATCTTGATCATAAACCCACAATTCATCAGTCTCAACAAACACACCGCAAAAAGAAGATTACATCGAATAGATCTCCACAAGAGAGGGGGAGAACATTGTATTGAGATCCAAAAAGAGAGAAGAAGCCATCTAGCTAATAACTATGGACCCGAAGGTCTGAGGTAAACTACTCACACTTCATCGGAGAGGCTATGGTGTTGATGTAGAAGCCCTCCGTGATGGATGCCCCCTCCGGCGGAGCTCCGGAACAGGCCCCAAGATGGGATCTCGTGGATACAGAAGGTTGCGGTGGTGGAATTAGGTTTTTGGCTCCGTATCTGATCGTTTGGGGGTACGTAGGTATATATAGGAGGAAGGAGTACGTCGTTGGAGCAACAGGGGGCCCACGAGGGTGGAGGGTGCGCCTGGGGGGTAGGCGCGCCCGCTACCTCGTGGCCTCCTCCTTTATTTCTTGACGTAGGGTCCAAGTCTCATGGATCATGTTCGTTGAGAAAATCACGTTCCCGAAGGTTTCATTCCATTTGGACTCCGTTTGATATTCCTTTTCTTTGAAACCCTAAAATAGGCAAAAACAACAATTCTGGGTTGGGCCTCCAGTTAATAGGTTAGGCCCAAAAATAATATAAAAGTGGATAATAAAGCCCAATAATGTCCAAAATAGTAGATAATATAGCATGGAGCAATCAAAAATAATAGATACATTGGAGACGTATCAGGACTCAACAAGCATGACCTTCTCGATCGTGAGATCATGAGAAATGACAACCTTGCCAAGTCCCAATACCCTAGAGGACGAGGCATCACCCCACTCGATATTGGTGGTCATAGATGGAATCTTTTGCACGTCCACCACCAAGTCCTTGCTTCCGGTCATATGATTAGTGGCTCCACTATTGAGCAACCATGATCCCCCACCGGAAGCAAACACCTACAAGAGATCAATGCTTGGTTTTAGGTACCCATTTTGTAATGGGCCCTTTGATGTTTGTGACAAGGGTCTTAGGAACCCAAATAGACCATTCAATGTACTCATAAGGAGAACCAACAAATTTAGCATAAACATGCCCATCACTAGCACGACATAACACATAGGAAGGGTCAAAGTCGCCGGCTTTGTTGAAAGGGGTGGCATTTCCCTTCTTGACACCACCACCCTTCACATTGTTCTTCTTCTCCTTAGAGGCACCCTCTCCCTCTTTGACAAAAGTTTGCATGAGAGGAGGAGGACGTTTGGCCTTGTCATTCTTCTTCTTGTTCTTGGATTTGGGTGCGAACCCAATCCCTTACTTGGCCACAACTTCCTTTTGATTGCTCAAAAGATCGTTGAGGTTCTTCTCACCTTGTATGCACGAAACAAGGCCTTTCTCAAGTTGCTCCTTCAACTTTGCATTCTCCTCAACAAGATGCACATGCTCACAACAAGGGTTAGTAGCATTTGCATTATCAATTAAAACCATATGAGGAAAAGTGGCTTTATCCTTGGTTAGCCTCACTTGGAGTTGATCATGAGACTCTTTAAGACTAGCATGAGTACTCTTCAAGGCCTTGTGAGCCTTGTCAAGTATGTCAAACTCCTCCTTGAGTCTAGCAAGATCAACACCAAGTTTGGCCTTCTCGGAATTTACCACACGAGACACAACAAGAGCATCATCAAGATCTTTCTGCAATTTAGCATGGTCATCGTTGTGTGACTCTTCAAGAGCCAAGAGATGACCACGCTCTTCCTCAAGAGCATTAGAGAGATCCGATATCTCATCGGCATAGTCATGACTATGCCCCTCCTTCTTAGAGATGGTGTCTTCGTGAGCCTCGATCATGTCATTGGCTTCACCAAGTTGTTCCAAGAGAGCAACGAAGTGCTTCTTGGATTTACCCTTAAGCTTACTCATAAAAGTCTCAAACTCATTTTCCTCCACGTTGGACCCCCACTTTCATCAATGCAATCCATCAAAGAAGGATGAGTAATGATGGTAGTTTTGATGTTGGGGATTACCTTGTTGGTGGCTTTAGCCATGAGGCACTTGGCAATGATGTTCTCATTTGATGAGTCGAAGAGGGACGCCCGTGGGGTTGTCGCAATGGACACGGAGGCCATGGCAACCGTCTCACTGTCTTCATCATCACCATCCTCATTGTACTCTTCTTGCCTTGGGAGGAGCCTTCTTGGTGAAGTGGTTCTTGTTGGGGAAAGACTTGGCCTCGTCCTTTCGGATGAGCTTGCCACCATTGTTTTCCCTCTTCTCATAGGGGCACTCCGCAACAAAGTGGCTACATTGCCACAATTGTAGCAAGTCCTCACACGTTGCTTGCCCTTGGCGCCACTTGAGTTGCTCTTGTTGAAGTTGGGCCTTGAGTTCTTCTTGCTCCAAATTTGTCTTGAAGCGAGAGCCATGTGCTCATGATAATCATATTTTGTATCCTTGGGGTTGCTCTCCTCTTCTTCCTCTTCCTCCTCTTCTTCCACACAAGCCTTGGCTTTCGAAGCAAGGTTGGGCTTCTTTGCTCTTTGATAACGCAATACCGCATTATCGGCGGTCTTGTCCAAGATACTCATTGCCACAAACTCATTCAACACTTCACTTGAGGACAAGGTGTGGAAATCCAGCCTTTGACGGATGACGGAGGACATGGCCTTATTGTAAGGCATCATGGCTTTGAGAAATTTCCGCTTGATCCAACTGTCATTTGTATCCTTGCTCCCATGATCTCGGAGTGAGATCGCAAGCGTGCTTAGTCTCCGGTAGAGCTCACGAGGTTCTTCACCTTCATTCATAGCAAATCCATCGGCTTCATCTTGCACCACTTCATAGTTGGAGTGTTGAATGCTTGCGCTTCCCTTGTAAAGGGAAACAACATGGTGCCATGCTTCCTTTCCCACGGTGAATGGTCGGAGATGCGCAATATCTTCGGGAGGGATTGCATCTTGGATGATGAAGATAGCATTCTCATTGAATTGATGATCCACGGCTTCTCTAGGGGTGAAGTTGCTTGGGTCATGCAGATAGAAACCTTGCTCAATGATGATTCTCCAAAGGTTAGTATTAACATGATTTAAATGATGTTTAAGGCGATAGACCTAAGCGTCAAAATCCTCATTTTTCACAATCTTAGGAGGAGAACCGGCATGATTTAAATGAGTGGAGGGAATCGGTCCTCCATAGGTAAGTGGAGGTTCCACATGGGCAAAGATGCCATTTCCACTTTTACCACTAGACAAAGGAACTTTATCACTAGAAGCTTCCCCCTTGTCGGAGTTAGCAACTGTCACCTTGTTAGTGGGATCAACCATTCCAATGGTGCGGTGGAAAATTTAAGACCATCAAGAAAATCCTTAAGCACGCCTTTGACCTCGACCGTCATGGAGGTTTTAAATGTGTCCAAGGCCACATTGAGCTCCTCACAAGAGATCGAGGTTCCCCCATCGGCCGTAGACGAGGATTGAATCACACCGGGGTGCTCCTCCTGACCGTCTACGGTGTCAACCATACTCTTCAGACGGCAAAGTCCTTAATAAAGAGACGAGGCTCTGATACCAATTGAAAGGATCGATATAGTTGACTAGAGGGGGGGGTTGAATAGGAAACTAACAATTTTTAGCTTTTCTTTACCAATTTAAACTTTGCATCAAAGTAGGTTGTCTAGATATGCAACTAGGTGAGCAACCTATATGATGCAACAACAATAAGTACACAAGCAAGCAAGGGATGTAACACAAGATAAGCTTGCACAAGTAAAGGGATGAGATAACCAAGAGTGGAGTCGGTGAAGACGAGGATGTGTTACCGAAGTTCCTTCCCTTTGAGAGGAAGTACGTCTCTGTTGGAGCGGTGTGGAGGAACAATGCTCCCCAAGAAGCCACTAGGGCCACTGTATTCTCCTCACGCCCTCACACAATGCGAGATGTCGTGATTACACTATTGGTGCCCTTGAAGGTGGCGACCGTACCTTTACAAACAAGGTTGTGGCAATCTCCATAACTTAATTGGAGGCTCTGAACAACACCACGAAGCTTCACCACAATGGAGTATGGCTCGGCGATGAATTCAACCGTCTAGCGTGCTGAAACACCCAAGAGTAACAAGATCCACGAGGGATTAGAGGGGGGAATCAAATATCTCTTGGTGGATGTGTAGATCTAGGCCTTCTCAACCAATCCCTAGGAGATCAACAAGTTTGATTGGCTAGGGAGGGAGATCGGGCGAAAATGGAGCTTAGAGCAACAATGGAGCTTGGGGGTGGAAGAGGTAAGTCAACTCGGAGAAGATGACTCCCTTTTATAGTGGAAGAGCAAATCCAACCGTTATCCACCAACTCAGCCTGCGACGCATGGTACTACCGCACCGGAGACGCGGTACTACCGTAAGGGCCCACGGTACTACCACAAGGCACTGCAGTACTACCACCCACGCAGCAGTATCCAACACAGCCTTGATGCGATGAAGCAGAGGGCGGTAGAACAGCTGGCACGGTACTACCACTCCCTAATACGTCTCCAACATATCTATAATTTTTGATTGCTCCATGCTATATTATCTACTGTTTTGGACATTATTGGTCTTTATTATCCACTTTTATATTATTTTTGGCACTAACCTATTAACCGGAGGCCCAGCCCAGAATTGCTGTTTTTTGCCTGTTTTAGCGTTTCGAAGAAAAGGAATATCAAACGGAGTCCAAACGGAATGAAACCTTCGGGAACATGATTTTCTCAACGAACAAGACCCGGGAGACTTGGACCCTACGTCAAGAAAGAAAAGAGGAGGCCACGAGGTAGGGGGGCGCGCCCACCCCCACCAGGCACGCCCTCCACCCTCGTGGGCCCCCTGTTGCTCCACTGACGTACTCCTTCCTCCTATATATACCTACGTACCCCCAAACGATCATATACGGAGCCAAAAACCTAATTCCACCGCCGCAACTTTCTGTATCCACGAGATCCCATCTTGGGGCCTGTTCCGGAGCTCCGCCGGAGGGGGCATCGATCACGGAGGGCTTCTACATCAACACCATAGCCCTTCCGATGAAGGGTGAGTAGTTTACCTCAGACCTACGGGTCCATAGTTAGTAGCTAGATGGCTTCTTCTATCTTTTTGGATCTCAATACAATGTTCTCCCCCTCTCTTGTGGAGAACTATTCAATGTAATCTTCTTTTTGCGGTGTGTTTGTTGAGACCGATGGATTGTGGGTTTATGATCAAGTCTATCTATGAATAATATTTGAATCTTCTCTGAATTCTTTTATGTATGATTGGTTATCTTTGCAAGTCTCTTCGAATTATCGGTTTGGTTTGGCCTACTAGATTGGTCTTTCTTGCAATGGGAGAAGTGCTTAGCTTTGGGTTCAATCTTGCGGTGTCCTTTCCCAATGACAGTAGGGGCAGCAAGGCACGTATTGTATTGTTGCCATCGAGGATAACAAGATGGGGTTTTATTCATATTGCATGAGTCTATCCCTCTACATCATGTCATCTTGCTTAAGGCGTTACTCTGTTTTTAACTTAATACTCTAGATGCATGCTGGATAGCGGTCGATGAGTGGAGTAATAGTAGTAGATGCAGGCAGGAGTCGGTCTACTTGTCTCGGACATGATGCCTATATACATGATCATACCTAGATATTCTCATAACTATGCTCAATTCTGTCAATTGCTCACAGTAATTTGTTCACCCATCGTAGAATACTTATGCTCTCGAGATAAGCCACTAGTGAAACCTATGGCCCCCGGGTCTATCTTTATCATATTGATCTCCTAGTACTTAGTTATTTCCTTTGCTATTTCCTTTGCCTTTATTTTACTTTGCATCTTTATCATAAAAATACCAAAAAAATTATCTTATCATATCTATCAGATCTCACTCTCGTAAGTGGCCTTATAGGGATTGACAACCCCTATTTGCGTTGGTTGCGAGGATTTATATGTTTTGTGCAGGTACGTGGGACTCGCGCATAGCCTCCTACTAGATTGATACATTGGTTTTCAAAAACTAGGGAAATACTTACGCTACTTTGCTGCATCATCCCTTCCTCTTCGGGGAAAACCAACGCAATGCTCAAGAGGTAGCAAGAAGGATTTCTGGCGCCGTTGCCGGGGAGGTCTACGCAAAAGTCAACATACCAAGTACCCATCACATACCCTTATCTCCCGCATTACATTATTTGCCATTTGCCTCTCGTTTTCCTCTCCCCCACTTCACCCTTGCCATTTTATTCGCCCTCTCTCTCTATCCTCCCTCTCTTTCTCTATTTGCCTCTTTTTGCCTGCTTGCTTTTTGTTTGCTTGTGTGTTAGTTTGCTTGCTTGTCACGATGGCTCTACCAAATTTGGTGACCTTCACCTTAAAAGATTAGAAGAGATCGGAAGCAATGTCAGGAGTTTCATGGTCTTGCAATTTGAACATGATAGTTTCTTCAGAAACGAGCTTAAAGAACAGAAAAGTTTTATGAGTTTTATGAATAAAGAGCTTGATGATATGTCTAAATAATTTGATGGTTTAAGATCCCAAATTGCTCATCTTGAGAAATTAACTGCTGAAATTTTGGATAGGCAGGCTACCTTAGTTAATAAGATGGCCGCTAACCGGATTGCTATGAAAATAAAGATGAAGATCTAAAAGTTATTGATGTGTCCCCAATTAAATATTTGTTTTGCAATATGAATCTTGATAATGATAGGACTGAATATGATCCACCTTTACCTAGAAGGCGTTCGAAGAATTCAGAATTTGTTGATCTTGATGCTAAATTTGATAAAAGTGGGATTGAAGAAATTGAAACCCTAGATGTTGCTAAACCCACTATTATGGATTTCAAGGAATTTAACTATGAAAATTGCTCTTTGATTGATTGTATTTCCTTGTTGCAATCCGTGCTAAATTCTCCTCACGCTTATAGTCAAAATAAAGCGTTTACTAAACATATTGTTGATGCCTTGATGCAATCTTATGAAGAAAAACTTGAATTGGAAGTTTCTATCCCTAGAAAGCTTTATGATGAGTGGGAATGAAATATTAAAATTAAAATTAAAGATCATGAATGCTATGCTTTATGTGGTTTGGGTGCTAGTGTTTCCACGATTCCAAAGACTTTGTGTGATTTGTTAGGTTTCCGTGATTTTGATGATTGCTCTCTAGACTTGCACCTTGCGGATTCCACTATTAAGAAAACTATGGGAAGAATCAATGATGTTCTTATTGTCGCAAATAGGAATTATGTGCCCGTAGATTTTATTGTTCTTGACATAGATTTCAATCCTTCATGTCCTATTATTCTTGGTAGACCTTTCCTTAGAACGATTGGTGCAATTATTGATATGAAGGAAGGAAATATTAGATTCCAATTTCCATTAAGGAAAGGCATGGAACACTTTCCTAGAAATAAAATTAAATTACATTATGAATCTATTATGATAGCCACTTATGGATTGCCTACCAAAGATGGCAATACCTAGATCTATTCTTGCTTGTTATGCCTAGCTAGGGGCGTTAAACGATAGCGCTTGTTGGGAGGCAACCCAATTTTATTTTTATTTCTTGATTTTTGCTCCTGTTTATTAAAAAATAATTTATCTAGCCTCTTTTTTGGTTGTGTTTTTTGTGTTTAATTAGTGTTTGTGCCAAGTAGAACCGTTGGGAAGACTTGGGGAAAGTCTTGTTGAACTTGCTGTAAAAAACTGAAACTTTAGAGCTCACAAGAACTACTGCCATTTTTATTTGGAAAGTGATATTTAGTTAATTATTTTTGAATATTATTAATAGATAAATTCCTCACGCCCAGCAATTTATTTTAGAATTTTTGGGGTTCCAGATCTTGCGCTAGCTACATATTACTACAGACTGTTCTGTTTTTCACAGATTCTGTTTTTCGTGTGTTGTTTGCTTATTTTGATGAATCTATGGCTAGTAAAAAAGTTTATAAACCATAGAGAAGTTGGAATACAGTAGGTATAACACCAATATAAATAAAGAATGAGTTCATTACAGTACCTTTAAGTGGTCTTTTATTTTCTTTCGCTAACGGAGCTCACGAGATTTTTCTACTTTAAGTTTTGTGTTGTGAAGTTTTCAAGTTTTGGGTAAAGATTTGATGGATTATGGAACAAGGAGTGGCAAGAGCCTAAGCTTGGGGATGCCCATGGCACCCCCAAGATAATCTAAGGACACCTAAAAGCCAAAGCTTGGGGATGCCCCGGAAGGCATCCCCTCTTTCGTCTACTTCTATCGGTAACTTTACTTGGAGCTATATTTTTATTCGCCACATGATATGTGTTTTGCTTGGAGCGTCTTGTATTATTCGATTCTTTGCTTGTTAGTTTACCACAATCATCATTTATGTACACACCTTTGAGAGAGCCATACATGATTTAGAATTTGTTAGAATACTCTATGTGCTTCGCTTATATCTTTTGAGTTATATAATTTTGCTCTAGTACTTCACTTATATCTTTTAGAGCACGGTGGTGGATTTATTTTATAGAAACTATTGATCTCTCATGCTTCACTTAGATTATTTTGAGAGTCTTTATAGCATGGTAATTTGCTTTAAATCCTAATATGCTGGGTATTCAATAATAATAAAAATTCTCCTATGAGTGTGTTGAATACTATGATAAGTTTGATACGTGATAATTTTTTTGAGATATGAAGATGGTGATATTAAGGTCATGCTAGTTGAGTAGTTGTGAATTTGAGAAATGCTTGTGTTGAAGTTTGTGATTCCCGTAGCATGCACGTATTGTGAACCGTTATGTGATGAAGTCGGAGCATGATTTATTTATTGGTTGTCTTCCTTATGAGTGGCGGTCGGGGACGAGCGATGGTCTTTTCCTACCAATCTATCCCCCTAGGAGCATGCATGTAATACTTTCCTTTGATAACTTTTAGATTTTTGCAATAAGTATATGAGTTCTTTATGACTAATGTTGAGTCCATGGATTATACGCACTTTTCTCACCCTTCCACCTTTGCTAGCCTCTCTAATACCGCACACCTTTCGCCGGTATCATACACCCACCATATACCTTCCTCAAAACAGCCACCATACCTACCTATTATGGCATTTCCTAGCCATTCCGAGATATATTGCCATGCAACTTTCCACCATTCCGTTTATTATGACACACTCAATCATTGTCATATTGCTTAGCATGATCATGTAGTTGACATCGTATTTGTGGCAAAGCCACCATTCATAATTCTTTCATACGTGTCACTCTTGATTCATGACATATCCCGGTACACCGCCAGAGGCATTCATATAGTCATACTCTGTTCTAAGTATCGAGTTGTAATTGTTGAGTTTTAAGAAAAATAAAAGTGTGATGATCATCATTATTAGAGCATTGTCCCAGTGAGGAAAGGATGATGGAGACTATGATTCCCCCACAAGTTGGGATGAGACTCCATATGAAAAATAAAAAGAGAGAAAAAAAGAGGCCATAAAAAAAGAGAAAAGTCCCAAATAAAAAAATAAAAAAATGAGAGAAAAAGAGAGAAGGGACAATGTTACTATCCTTTTACCACACTTGTGCTTCAAAGTAGCACCATGATTTTCATAGTAGAGAGTCTCTCATGTTATCACTTTCATATACTAGTGGGAATCTTTCATTATAGAACTTGGCTTGTATATTCCAATGATGGGCTTCCTCAAAATGCCCTAGGTCTTCATGATAAAGCAAGTTGGATGCACACCCACTTAGTTTCTTTTTGAGCTTTCATATACTTATAGCTCTAGTGCATCCATTGCATGGCAATCCCTACTCACTCACATTGATATCTATTGATGGGCATCTCCATAGCCCGTTGATATGCCTAGTTGATGTGAGACTATCTTCTCCCTTTTTGTCTTCTCCGCAACCACCACTCTATTCCACCTATAGTGCTATATCCATGGCTCACGCTCATGTATTGCATGAAGATTAAAAAAGTTTTGAGAATGTCAAAAGTATGAAACAATTGCTTGGCTTGTCATCGGGGTTGTGCATGATTTAAATATTTTGTGTGGTGAAGATAAAGCATAGCCAAACTATATGATTTTGTAGGGATAACTTTCTTTAGCCATGTTATTTTGAGAAGACATAATTGCTTTGCTAGTATGCTTGAAGTATTATTATTTTTATGTCAATATGAACTTTAGTCTTGAATCTTTCGGATCTGAATATTCATACCACAATTAAGAAGAATTACATTAAAATTATGCCAAGTAGCACTCCGGATCAAAAATTCTGTTTTTATCATTTACCTACTCGAGGACGAGCATGAATTAAGCTTGGGGATGCTTGATACGTCTCCAACGTATCTATAATTTTTGATTGCTCCATGCTATATTATCTACTGTTTTGGACATTATTGGGCTTTATTATCCACTTTTATATTATTTTTGGGACTAACCTATTAACCGGAGGCCCAGCCCAGAATTGTTGTTTTTTTTGCCTGTTTTAGGGTTTCGAAGAAAAGGAATATCAAACGGAGTCCAAACGGAATGAAACCTTTGGGAACGTGATTTTCTCAACGAACAAGACCCGGGAGACTTGGACCCTATGTCAAGAAAGAAAAGAGGAGGCCACGAGGTAGGGGGGCACGCCCACCCCCACCAGGCGCGCCCTCCACCCTCGTGGGCCCCCTGTTGCTCCACCGACGTACTCCTTCCTCCTATATATACCTACATACCCCCAAATGATTAGATACGGAGCCAAAAACCTAATTCCACCGCCGCAACTTTCTGTATCCACGAGATCCCATCTTGGGGCCTGTTCCGGAGCTCCGCCGGAGGGGGCATCGATCACGGAGGGCTTCTACATCAACACCATAGCCCTTCCGATGAAGGGTGAGTAGTTTACCTCAGACCTACGGGTCCATAGTTAGTATCTAGATGGCTTCTTCTCTCTTTTTGGATCTCAATACAATGTTCTCCCCCTCTCTTGTGGAGAACTATTCGATGTAATCTTCTTTTTGCGGTGTGTTTGTTGAGACCGATGGATTGTGGGCTTATGATCAAGTCTATCTATGAATAATATTTGAATCTTCTCTGAATTCTTTTATGTATGATTGGTTATCTTTGCAAGTCTCTTCGAATTATCGGTTTGGTTTGGCCTACTAGATTGGCCTTTCTTGCAATGGAGAAGTGCTTAGCTTTGGGTTCAATCTTGCGGTGTCCTTTCCCAATGACAGTAGGGGCAGCAAGGCACGTATTGTATTGTTGCCATTGAGGATAACAAGATGGGGTTTTCTTCATATTGCATGAGTCTATCCCTCTACATCATGTCATCTTGCTTAAGGCGTTACTCTGTTTTTAACTTAATACTCTAGATGCATGCTGGATAGCGGTTGATGAGTGGAGTAATAGTAGTAGATGCAGGCAGGAGTCGGTCTACTTGTCTCGGACATGATGCCTATATACATGATCATACCTAGATATTCTCATAACTATGCTCAATTCTGTCAATTGCTCAACAGTAATTTGTTCACCCATCATAGAATACTTATGCTCTCGAGATAAGCCACTAGTGAAACCTATGGCCCCCGGGTCTATCTTTATCATATTGATCTCCTAGTACTTAGTTATTTCCTTTGCTATTTCCTTTGCCTTTATTTTACTTTGCATCTTTATCATAAAAATACCAAAAATATTATCTTATCATATCTATCAGATCTCACTCTCGTAAGTGGCCTTATAGGGATTGACAACCCCTATTTGCGTTGGTTGCGAGGATTTATATGTTTTGTGCAGGTACGCGGGACTCGCGCATAGCCTCCTACTAGATTGATACATTGGTTTTCAAAAACTAGGGAAATACTTACGCTACTTTGCTGCATCATCCCTTCCTCTTCGGGGAAAACCAATGCAATGCTCAAGAGGTAGCAAGAAGGATTTGTTCACCCACCGTAGAATACTTATGCTCTCGAGAGAAGCCACTAGTTAAACTTATGCCCCCCGGGTCTATCTTTATCATATTGATCTCCTACTACTTAGTTATTTCCTTTGCTATTTACTTTTCCTTTATTTTACTTTGTATCTTTATCATAAAAATACCAAAAATATTATCTTATCATATCTATCAGATCTCACTCTCGTAAGTGGCCTTATAGGGATTGACAACCCCTATTTGCGTTGGTTGCGAGGATTTATTTGTTTTGTGCAGGTACGAGGGAATCGTGCGTAGCCTCCTACTGGATTGATACCTTGGTTCTCAAAAACTGAGGGAAATACTTACGCTACTTTGCTGCATCATCCCTTCCTCTTTGGGGAAAACCAACATAGTGCTCAAGAGGTAGCACTCCCCCTTGCGGTACTACCGCAAGGCAGGGATAGTCCAGATTTGGGAAGGCATGGACATATAAAAATACATCCTTGGCAACTTCCGCTAAGTTTAGACCTATGCAAAAATCCGACACGGTAGTACCGGAAACCAGGAGCGGTACTACTGCGTAGGGCGCGGATGTAAAAAATTACATCCGCCCCTACTTCCGGTTGTGCTGCTGAGCCAGACCTGAGGCCACGGTACTACCGCGTCAGAGAAGCGGTACTACCGTGAGCACCTACGGTACTACCGCGCCCAAAGCCGGTACTACCGCAGGGGCCTGTAGTACTACTGCTCTGAGGAGCAGTACTACCGCATGCCCCAATTCCGCAACACTCGAAGTCTATCCTTTTGCAGAGATTCGGAGAAACGGAGAATGCTCCAAAGAGCCAAAGGAAAGGTGGTGCAAAAGGAACAAACGTGTACGTGTTGATTCCACCCAAACCTTTCCAACGCGGACCCCCTCTTAATAGTACGGCTTTCCTACGACTCAAACCTCCAAAAAGAAACGCCGTCTTCAATAGTCTTCAAGGGGCACCAAATCTTCTTGTGCCTAGACATGATATATCTGAAATGCTCAATGCACACGATTAGTCCGCAAAAGCATTGTCATCAATCACCAAAACTACTAAGGGATAAATATGCCCTTACACTAGGCAATGATTATGAACATAGGCACCACGTCCGTGTTAAGTAGACTGAAACGATTCTGCATCTACTACTATTACTCCACAGATCGACCTCTATCCAGCATGCATCTAGAGTATTAAGTTCATAAGAACAGAGTAATGCTTTAGGCAAGATGACATGATGTAGAGGGATAAACTCAAGCAATATGACATAAATCCCGTCTTTTTATCCTCGATGGCAACAATACAATACGTGCCTTGCTGCCCCTACTATCACTGGGAAAGGACACCGCAAGATTGAACCCAAAGCTAAGCACTTCTCCCATTGCAAGAAAGATCAATCTAGTAGGCCAAACTAAACCGATAATTCGAAGAGACTTGAAAATATAGCAAATCATGCATATAAGAATTCAGAGAAGAACCAGATATTGTTCCTAGATAAACTTGATCATAAATCCATAATTCACCGGATCTCGGCAAACACACCGCAAAAGAATATTACATTGAATAGATCTCCAAGAACATCGAGGAGAACTTTGTATTGAGAACCAAAGAGAGAGAAGAAGCCATCTAGATAATAACTATGGACCCGAAGGTCTATGGTAAAGTACTCACACATCATCGGAGAGGCTATGGTGTTGATGTAGAAGCCCTCCGTGATTGATTCCCCCTCCGGCAGATCGCCGGAAAAGGCTCCAGATGGGATTTCATGGGTACAGAAGGTTGCGGCGGTGGAAAAGTGGTTTTGTGGCTCTCCTGGATGTTTTTAGGGTGTAAGAGTATATATATAGGCAAAAGAAGTACGTCGGTGGAGCTACGAGGGGCCCACGAGGGTGGGGGCACGTCTACCCCCTGGGCACGCCCTCCTACCTCGTGGCCGTCTCATTGCGTCTCTGACTTCCACTCCAAGTCTCATGGATTGCGTTTGTTCCAAGAAAGACCCTCGCGAAGGTTTCGTTCCGTTTGGATTCTGCTTGATATTCCTTTTCTGCGAAACATTGAAATAGGCAAAGAAACAGAAACTGGCACTGGGCCTCTGGTTAATAGGTTAGCCCCAAAAATAATATAAAAGAGCATATTAAAGCCCATTAAACATCCAAAACAGATAATATAATAGCATGGAACAATAAAAAATTATAGATAAGTTGGAGACGTCTCAGCATCCCCAAGTTTAATTCCTGCTCATCCTCGAGTAGGTAAATGATAAAAACGAAATTTTTGATGTGGAATGCTTCCTAACATAATTTCCAATGTAATTTTCTTTATTATGGCATGAATATTCAGATCTGAAAGATTCAAGACAAAAGTTTTATATTGATATAAAAATAACAATACTTCAAGCATACTAACCAAGCAATTATGTCTTCTCAAAATAACATAGCCAAAGAAAGCTCATCCCTACAAAATCATATAGTTTGGCCATGCTTCATTTTCATCACACAAAATGCTCCCATCATGCACATCCCCGATGACAAGCCAAGCAATTGTTTCATACTTTAGTATTCTCAAACTTTTTCAACTTTCACACAATACATGAGCGCGAGCCATGGACATAGCACTATAGGTGGAATAGAATATGATGATGGAGGTTGTGTGGAGAAGACAAAAAGGGAGAAAATCTCACATCGACGCGACTAATCAACGGGCTGTGGAGATGCTCATCAATTGATGTCAATGCGAGGAGTAGGGATTGCCATGCAACAGATGCACTAGATCTATAAATGTATGAAAGCTCAACAAAAGAAACTAAGTGGGTGTGCATCCAACTTGCTTGCTCACGAAGACCTAGGGAATTTTGAGGAAGCCCATTGTTGGAATATACAAGCCAAGTTCTATAATGATAATTCCCACTAGTATATGAAAGTGACAAAATAAGAGACTCTCTATCATGAAGATCATGGTGCTACTGTGGAGCACAAGTGTGGAAAAAGGATAGTAACATTGTCCCTTCTTTCGTTTTATCTCATTTTTGGGGCCTTTTTTTATTTGGCCTTTATATCTCATTTTTTATTTCCTCACATGGGACAATGCTCTAATAATGATGATCATCACACTTCTATTTATTTACAACTAAAAAATTACAACTCGATACTAGAACAAAATATGACTCTATAAGAATGCCTCCGGCGGTGTACCGGGATGTGCAATGATTCAAGAGTGACATGTATAAAAAATTATGAGCGGTGGCTTGGACACAAATATGATGTCAACTACATGATCATGCAAGGTAATATGACAATGATGAGGCGTGTCATAATAAATGGAACGGTGGAAAGTTGCATGGCAATATATCTCGGTATGGCTATGGAAATGCCATAATAGGTAGCTATGGTGGCTGTTTTGAGGAAGATATAAGGAGGCTTATGTGTGATAGAGTGTATCATATCACGGGGTTGGGATGCACCGGCGAAGTTTGCACCAACTCTCGAGGTGAGAAAGGGCAATGCACGGTACCGAAGAGGCTAGCAATGATGGAAGGGTGAGAGTGCGTATAATCCATGGACTCAACATTAGTCATAAAGAACTCACATACTTATTGCAAAAATCTACAAGTCATCAAAAACCAAGCACTACACGCATGCTCCTAGGGGGATAGATTGGTAGGAAAAGACCATCGCTTGTCCCCGACCGCCACTCATAAGGAGGACAATCAAAGAAACACCTCATGCTTAAAATTTGTTACACAACGGTTACCATACGTGCATGCTACGAGACTTGCAAACCTCAACACAAGTATTTCTCAAATTCACAAATAGTCAACTAGCATGACTCTAATATCACCATCTTCATATCTCAAAACAATCATCAAGTATCAAACTTATCATAGTATTCAATGCACTCTATATGAAAGTTGTTATTATACCCATCTTGGATGCCTATCATATTAGCACTAATTCATAACCAAAGCAAATTACCATGCTGTTCTAAAAGACTCTCAAAATAATATAAGTGAAGCATGAGAGATCAATAATTTCTATAAAATAAAACCACCACCATGCTCTAAAAAGATATAAGTGAAGCACTAGAGCAAAATTATCTAGCTCAAAAGATATAAGTGAAGCACATAGAGTATTCTAATAAATTCTGATTCATGTGTGTCTGTCCCAAAAGGTGTGTACAGCAAGGATGATTGTGGTAAACTAAAAAGCAAAGACTCAAATCATACAAGACGCTCCAAGCAAAACACATATCATGTGGTGAATAAAATATAGCCTTAAGTAAAGTTACTGATAGATGAAGATGAAAGAGGGGATGCCTTCCGGGGCATCCCCAAGCTTAGGCTTTTGGTTGTCCTTAAATTTTACCTTGGGGTGACTTGGTCATCCCCAAGCTTAGGCTCTTGCCACTACTTGTTCCACAATCCATCAAATCTTTACCCAAAAACTTGAAAACTTCACAACACAAAACTCAACAGAAAATCTCATGAGCGTCGTTAGTATAAGAAAACAAACCACCACTTTAAGGTACTGTAATGAACTCATTCTTTATTTATATTGGTGTTAAACCTACTGTATTCCAACTTCTCTATGGTTCATACCCCCCGATACTAGCCATAGATTCATCAAAATAAGCAAACAACACACAAAAAACAGAATATGTCAAAAACAGAACAGTTTGTAGCAATCTGGAGGTTTCGAATACTTATGTAACTCCAACAATTATGAAAAATTAGGACGACCTAAATAATTTGTATATTGATCTACTGCAGTTGCAATTGGTATTTTATCGCTCTCTGGTAAAAAATGAAAATTATTCTCGTGAGCACATACTTTCTGTTTTTTTCAGCAAGATCAAGCAACAATCACCTAAGAAGATCCTAAAGGCTTTACTTGGCACAGACACTAATTAAAACATAAAAAACACAATCATAATAGAGGATAGATGATTTATTTATTACTAAACAGGAACAAAAAGTAAAGAACAAAAATAAAATTGGGTTGCCTCCCAACAAGCGCTATCATTTAACGCCCCTAGCTAGGCATCTATAATTTTAATGATGCTCACATGAAATATAGCAATTGTAACACGAAGGGAGCATCATGAAGCATATCAAAATCACATATAAGTCTAACATACTTCCTATGCATAGGCACTATATAAGCAAACAAATTATCAAGATAAGCAAAAACTAGCATATGCAAGGAAGGAGAAAGAAACAATAGCAATCTCAACATAACGAGAGGTAATTTAGTAACATGAAAATTTCTACAACCATATTTTCCTCTCTCATAATAATTACATGTAGGATCATAAGAAAATTCAACAATATAGCTATCACAAAACATACTCTTAACATGATCCACATGTATGCAAAGTTGACACTCTTCCAAAATAGTGGGATTAACATTAACTAAAGTCATGACCTCTCCAAACCCACTTTTATCAAAAACTTCATAAGATTGAACATTCTCCAAATATGTGGGATCTAAAGTTGACACTCTTCCAAACACACTTTCAATATTATTGCAAACATTATTATCAATCTCATATTCATCATGGGGCTTAAATAAATTTTCATGATCATAAGAAGAATCACCCCAATCATGATCATTGCAATAAGTAGAGGACATAGCAAAACTACCATCCCCAAGCTTAGGGTTTTGCATATTATTAGCACAATTTACATCAATAGAATTTTTGATAAAATCATTGCAATCATGCTTTTTATTCAAAGATCTATCGTGAATCGCTTCATAAAGTAATTCATGACACTTTTCAGATTCACGAATTTCAAGCAAAACCTCATAAAGATAATCTAGTGCACTCAACCTACTAGCAATAGGTTCAACATAATTGGATCTCTTAAAGAGATTAGCAAGTGGATGAGGATCCATAAACTTTTTACAAGCGAAGATGCAAGCAAAAAGAAGGTACATGGTAACACAAGCAAACAAAAGATTGAACGAAAGAGGGGCGAATAAAACGGCAAAGGTGAAGTGGGGGAGAGGAAAACGAGAGGCGAGTGGAAAATAATGTAATGCGAGGGAGAAGAGTTTATGATGGGTACTTAGTATGTCTTGACTTGAGCGTAGATCTCCCCAGCAATGGCGCCAGAAATCCTTCTTGCTACCTCTTGAGCATGCGTTGGTTTTCCCTTGAAGAGGAAAGGGTGATGCAACAAAGTAGCGTAAGTATTTCCCTCAGTTTTTGAGAACCAATGTATCAATCCAGTAGGAGATTACACGCAAGTCGCGCAGTACCTGCACAAACAATCAAGAACCTTGCAACCAAGGCGATAAAGGGGTTGTCAATCCCTTCACGGCCACTTGCAAAAGTGAGATCTGATAAAGATAATAAGATAAATATTTTTGGTATTTTTGTTGTATATATTGAAAAGTAAAGATTGCAAAATAAAATAAATACTAAACTAGAATTGTAGATCGGAAACTTATATGATATAAAATAGACCCGGGGGCCATAGGTTTCACTTGCGGCTTCTCTCATGATAGCTTGTATTACGGTGGGTGAACAAATTACTGCCGAGCAATTGATAGAAAAGTGCATAGTTATGAGAATATCTAGGCAATGATTATGAACATAGGCATCACGTCTGTGTTAAGTAGACCAAAACGATTCTTCATCTACTACTATTACTCCACACATCAACCACTATCCAGCATGCATCTAGAGTATTAAGTTCATAAGAACAGAGTAATGCTTTAGGCAAGATGACCTGATGTAGAGGGATAAACTCAAGCAATATGATATAAACCCCATCTTTTTATCCTCGATGGCGACAATACAATACGTGCCTTGGTGCCCCTACTGTCAGTGGGAAAGGACACCACAAGATTGAACCCAAAGCTAAGCACTTCTCCCATTGCAAGAAAGATCAATCTAGTAGGCCAAACTAAACCGATAATTCGAAGAGACTTGCAAAGATATCAAATCATGCATATAGGAATTCAGAGAAGAACCGAATATTGTTCCTAGATAAACTTGATCATAAATCCACAATTCATCGGATCTCGGCAAACACACCGAAAAAGAATATTACATTGAATAGATCTCCAAGAACATCGAGGAGAACTTTGTATTGAGAACCAAAGAGAGTGTAGCGACCAGACCTCAAACAGTATGATCTCTGTGCATCAGTGTCATCCCTGGATTGGTAATGCTGACACGCACAGTACTTGAAGGATTTATAACAGAGTAGCAATCAGACACTTATTACATCGAATGTCTCAAAAGAGAACTTATTATAATAAATATGGCTTAAGGCCATCTAATATGATAACAGCGGAAGGCTTGGAAGATAAAGTGAGTCCATCAACTCCAACGACATCACTGAGTGAAAGACCACGACCTAAGGCTCCTTACTCGTCGTCTGAAAAGTCTGCAACATGATATGTTGCAGCCCGAAAATGGGTTAGCACATGGAATATGCTGGCAATGTAACACAAGAGAGTAATGAATAGAATAATGCTATCACTACATGCATATATGGCTGGTGGAGGCTGTATGGTTAATAAGTTTTGCGAAAAGCCAATTTTTCGCTACAACAAAGGAATATCTTTTATTTAACTATCATGGTGGTTGTTAAACATTGAGAATGGTAAACCACATCTCAATCCCAATTGAAAGTAATTAACAATAACCCAATCAAATTTTATAATTAAGAGTGTTGAGATCCACATGATAATCCACGAACTAGATACTCAAGATGTCCATAACCGGGGACACGGCTAACCATGATTAGTTTGTACACTCTGCAGAGGTTTGCGCACTTTTCTCCACAAGACTGATCTCCTCCGTTCGATTTCTCGCACTTCATGGTGTTTGAGAAACGGATGACCGAGACACAGTCTTTCAGAGGCGTTAGCACCTTACGATGGGTAGACAGTACCACCTACATCCCCTACATCTGCTAGTCCAGCACTGTAAGAGTTCACACGACTTAATCAACTATGCCAGAGCCCATAATGGCATGTGGCTGCACACGAAAGTTTCTAGCATGAAAAATCTCATGATCCCTTTGAGCCTGGGTGGCAGTCCATAGGAGAATCACACGGTACCCCGGGATTTCCAAAAAAATATAGGCAATCATTGGGTTCCCTAGGTGCCTCAATCCACCCAGATGTGTATTTAAGTTGCCACCTTAAGTTAACCATTAATTAAGAATACTCACATCTGTCATGAATACACTCAAACCCAATCCACGTCTACGAGCATAGCATAGCAATATAAGCACCGTAGAAGTAACTCCCAAGGGTTTGATAATAAAACAGGTGATAGGTTCTACCTCACCATCTACTTCCCAATACCCACATGTTATCAATCCTACTCATGCAATGTTTGAGGGTTGAAACTAATGCATAAAAACTGGGTAATGAAAAGTATGATCAAAGTGTTACTTGCCTTGCTGATGATCCGCGAAACCTAGAGACTCGTAGTAGCACGCTTCGCACTCCGGGTACTCTATCGCAAACAAACAAGCATACAATAAGCAATCAAGCAAGGGCACGGGTAAACCTCAAATAAGAGATCTAGCCAGAAATTTCAACTTAAGAACTCCGGTTTGCAAAAAGAATCAAATCAAACGAAGCAACAAAACTCAAATGGCGAAAGAAACAAGCTTCATTTACTAATCTAGTCTAAAGTCAAATTTAACAGTAGCAAAAACTTGTTTAAGTTGGTTAAACAGAAAGAGGGCTTCGAGACGAAACTCTAGGCACTTGAATCGCCCGATTCCGATAAACGAGCGAAAAGATAAACTAAAACGAAAATCGGATCAGAAATCGCGATCGAAAATAATCGCGGAAAATCCGAGAAAAAGAAAAAACGAACGAACAGGCTAACGAACGAACGTTCGCTATCAGCGGCTAAATGGTGAAAATCGTTCGTTAAAACGAACGTACGAACGGGCGTTTGCTAAATAACTAAACCAAAAAAATAAACCAAACCGGATCTAAAAAACAGATCTAGGGTTTTAAAAAAACACCGTTCAGTTTTCTCACGAAAACCGAGGCGGCGGCGGCTACCTCCAGCGAATCCGGCGAGACGGCGGCGGCGGTGCGGCTCCGGTGCGGCGGCGCGGCACCGCGGCGGTGGGGTGGCGCGTCAGCGGGCTGGCGGGGCGGCGCTAGGGTTCGGCGGCGGTGGGCTGGGCCTTGGGGCTCTGGTGGCGCGGCTTATAAAGTCCCCCCCCCCCCCGGGCGGAGTCCTGCTCGGGTACGGTCCGGAGTCGGTTTCCTTTAAAAAAATAATTTCGACGTGCAGAAAAAGAAAGAAAAAGACTACTAAACAGACTCCAAAAATCCCGAAATAAATTTTCCCCATCCTCTAAAAATAGGACGGACAAGGTGAACATTTATTTGGGCCTAAAATACAAACTTGAAAAACGCAAATTTTTCCTAATTCAAATAAAATAGCGATAAAACTCCGAAATAAATTCTTATTTGATTTTAACATTAAATCTCCGATATTTCTTTATTTTTGAGGAAGTCATTTTATCCTCTCTCTTTTATTTTTTTATAAAAGAAATATTCAAGAGAAAACAATTAAAATCAAATGATCCATTTTTTCCAAAATTCGAGAAAAACTCGAATATGAAAATAATGAAATCCCCAACTCTCTCCGTGAGTCCTTGAGTTGCGTAGAATTTCAAGGATCAAACCAAAATGCAATAAAATATGATATGCAATTATTATCTAATGTATAACATTCCAAATATGATAAGCAAAACACATATCATGTGGCGAATAAAAATATAGCTCCAAGTAAAGTTACTGATGAACGAAGACGAAAGAGGGGATTCCTTCCGGGGCATCCCCAATCTTAGGCTCTTGTTTATCCTTGAATATTACCTTGGGGTGCCTTGGGAATCCCCAAGCTTAGGCTCTTGCCACTTCTTATTCCATATTCCATCGAATCTTTACCCAAGACTTGAAAACTTCACAACACAAAACTTAACAGAAAACTCGTAAGCTCCGTTAGCGAAAGAAAACAAAACACCACTTCAAGGTACTGTAATGAACTCATTCTTTATTTATATTGGTGTTAAACCTACTTTATTCCAACTTCTCTATGGTTTATAAACTCTTTTAATAGCCATAGATTCATCAAAATAAGCAAACAACACGATGAAAACAGAATCTGTCAAAAACAAAGCAGTCTGTAGTAATCTGGATCAAAAGTATACTTCTGTAACTCATAAAATTCTCAAGTAAATTGGTGGACCTGAGTAATTTGTCTATTAATCATCTGAAAAAAGAATTAACTAAATAGCACTCTCCGATAAAAAATGGCAGCAATTCTCGTGAGCGCTAAAGTTTCTGTTTTTTACAGCATGATCGCAAAGACTTTCCCCATGTCTTCCCAAAGGTTCTACTTGGCACAAACACTAATTAAAAGCATAAAACCACATCTAAACAGAGTCTAGATGAATTATTTATTACTAAACATGAACAAAAAGCAAGGAACAAAAATAAAATTGGGTTGCCTTCCAACAAGCGCTATCATTTAACGCCCCTAGCTAGGCATGATGATTTCAATGATGCTCACGTAAAAGATAATAATTGAAATATAAAGAGAGCATCATGAACAATATGACTAGCACATTTAAGTCTAACCTTCTTCCTATGCATAGGGATTTCGTGAGCAAACAACTTATGGGAACAATAATCAACTAGTATAGGAAGGTAAAACAAGCATAACTTCAAAACTTTAAGCACATATAGAGGAAACTTGATATTATTGCAATTCCTATAAGCATATATTCCTCCCTCATAATAATTTTCAGTAGCATAATGAGTTAATTAACAATATAACTATCACATAAAGCATTCTTTTCATGATCCACAAGCATATAATTTGTATTACTCTCCACATAAGAAAAATTCTTCTCATGAATAATTGTGGAAGCAAACTCAACAAAATAATTATCATGTGAGGCATAATCCAATTGAAAACTAAAATCATGATGACAATTTTCATGTATATCATTGTTCTTTATAGCATACAAGTCATCACAATAATCATCATAGATAGCATCTTTGTTCTCATAATCAATTGGAACCTCTTCCGGAATAGTGGATTCATCACAAAATAAAGTCATGACCTCTCCAAATCCACTTTCATCAATATAATCATCATAAATAGGAGGCATGCTTTCATCATAATAAATTTGCTCATCAAAACTTGGGGGACAAAAAATATCATCTTCATCAAACATAGCTTCCCCAAGCTTGTGGCTTTGCATATCATTAGCATCATGGATATTCAAGGGATTCATACTAACAACTTTGCAATCATGCTCATCATTCAAATATTTAGAGCCAAACATTCTAGTGCATTCTTCTTCTAACACTTTGGCACAATTTTCCTTTCCATCATACTCACGAAAGATATTAAAAAGATGAAGCGTATGAGGCAAACTCAATTCCATTTTTTTAGTTTTCTTTTATAAACTAAACTAGTGCTAAAACAAGAAACAAAAAGATTTGATTGCAAGATCTAAAGATATACCTTCAAGCGCTAACCTCCCCGGCAACGGCGCCAGAAAAGAGCTTGATGTCTACTACACAACCTTCTTCTTGTAGACGTTGTTGGGCCTCCAAGTGCAGAGGTTTGTAGGACAGTAGCAAATTTCCCTCAAGTGGATGACCTAAGGTTTATCAATCCGTAGGAGGCGTAGGATGAAGATGGTCTCTCTCAAGCAACCCTGCAACCAAATAACAAAGAGTCTCTTGTGTCCCCAACACACCCAATACAATGGTAAATTGTATAGGTGCACTAGTTTGGCAAAGAGATGGTGATACAAGTGGTATATGGATGGTAGATAAAGGTTTTTGTAATCTGAAAATATAAAAACAGCAAGGTAACTAATGATAAAAGTGAGCACAAACAATATTGCAATGCTAGGAAACAAGGCCTAGGGTTCATACTTTCACTAGTGCAAGTCCTCTCAACAATAATAACATAATTGGATCATATAACTGTCCCTCAACATGCAACAAAGAGTCACTCCAAAGCCACTAATAGCGGAGAACAAACGAAGAGATTATGGTAGGGTACGAAACCACCTCAAAGTTATTCTTTCCAATCAATCCGTTGGGCTATTCCTATAAGTGTCACAAACAGCCCTAGAGTTCGTACTAGAATAACACCTTAAGACACAAATCAACCAAAACCCTAATGTCACCTAGATACTCCAATGTCACCTCAAGTATCCGTGGCTATGATTATATGATATGCATCACACAATCTCAGATTCATCTATTCAACCAACACATAGAACCTCAAAGAGTGCCCCAAAGTTTCTACCGGAGAGTCAAGGCAAAACGTGTGCCAACCCCTATGCATAGATTCCCAAGGTCACGGAACCCGCAAGTTGATCACCAAAACATACATCAAGTGGATCATAGAATACCTCATTGTCACCACAGGTATCCCACGCAAGACATACATCAAGTGTTCTCAAATCCTTAAAGACTCAATTCGATAAGATAACTTCAAAAGGGAAAACTCAATCCATTACAAGAGAGTAGAGGGGGAGAAACATCATAAGATCCAACTATAATAGCAAAGCTCGCGATACATCAAGATCATATCACCTCAAGAACACGAGAGAGAGAGAGATCAAACACATAGCTACTGGTACATACCCTCGGCCCCGAGGGAGAACTACTCCCTCCTCGTCATGGAGAGCACCGGGATGATGAAGATGGCCACCGGAGAGGGTTTCCCCCTCCAGCAGGGTGCCGGAACGGGTCTAGATTAGTTTTCGATGGCTACGGAGGCTTCTGGCGGCGGAACTCCCGATATATTGTGTTCCTCGAAGGTTTTAGGGTATATGGGTATATATGGGAGGAAGAAGTACGCCGGGGGAGCCACGAGGGGCCCACGAGGGTGGAGGGCGCGCCCAGGGGGTGGGCGCGCCCCCTGCCTCGTGGCTTCCTTGTTGCTTCCCTTACGTACACCCCAAGTCTTCTGGATTGCTTCCGTTCCAAAAATAAGTTCCGTGAAGTTTCAGGTCAATTGGACTCCGTTTGATTTTCCTTTTCTGTGATACTCTAAAACAAGGAAAAAAACAGAAACTAGCACTGGGCTCTAGGTTAATAGGTTAGTCCCAAAAATCATATAAAATAGCATATAAATTCATATAAAGCATCCAAGGTTGATAATATAATAGCATGGAACAATCAAAAATTATAGATACGTTGGAGACGTATCAAGCCTCATCTCGGTTGGACCGATTACACAAATTCGGTGGGGCCGATGTCATGTTTCGGTGAGACCGAAATTAATGCAATAGGCAACAGAGAGTTTGCAAGACCATCTCGGAGAGACCGAATTGATTAGGGTTTCTGGCAGTGGCTATGTCAAGAGAACTCGGTGGCGCCGGATAGAAAGTTTCGGTGGGGCCGAGTTTGACTTTTGGTTTGGGACAAATGTGGATACGAGAAAGTGGTTGAGGGCTTTGGAGCATATCACTAAGCACTTTGAGCAAGCAAGCCATTAAGCAACACCTCATCCCCTCTTAATAGTATTGGCTTTCCTATGGACTCAATGTGATCTTGGATCACTAAAATGAAAAATGTAGAGTCCCGAGCTTTTAGCTTGAGCCAATCATTTATCTTCATCATCTTGAAGGGGTCTGAGGGAGTCCTGGATTAGGGGGTCTCCGGATGGCCGGACTATATCCTTTGGCCGGACTATTGGACTATGAAGATACAAGATTGAAGACTTCGTCTCGTGTCCGGATGGGACTCTACTTGGCGTGGAAGGCAAGCTAGGTGTGGGAGTCCTGGATTAGGGGGTCTCCGGACAGCCGGACTATCTCCATTGGCCGGAATGTTAGACTATGAAGATACAAGATTGAAGACTTCGTCTCGTGTCCGGATGGGACTCTACTTGGCGTGGAAGGCAAGCTAGGCAATACGAATATGGATATCTCCTCCTTTGTAACCGACCTTGTGTAACCCTAACCCTCTCCGGTGTCTATATAAACCGAAGGGTTTTAGTCCGTAGGACAACAATCACAACATACAATCACCGTAGGCTAGCTACTAGGGTTTAGCCTCTCTGATCTCGTGGTAGATCTACTCTTGTACTACCCATATCATCAATATTAATCAAGCAGGACGTAGGGTTTTACCTCCATCAAGAGGGCCCGAACCTGGGTAAAACTTCGTGTCCCCTGCCTCCTGTTACCATCCTGCCTAGACGCACAGTTCGGTACCCCCTACCCGAGATCCGCCGGTTTTGACACCGACATTGGTGCTTTCATTGAGAGTTCCTCTGTGTCATCGCTGTTAGGCTTGATGGCTCCTATATCATCGATAGCGATGCGGTCCAGGATGAGACTTTTCGCCCTGGACAGATCTTCGTATTCGGCGGCTTTGCACTGCGGGCCAATTTGCTTGGCCATCTGGAGCAGATTGAAATCTACGCCCCTGGCCATCAGGTCAGATTTGGAAGTTTGAACTACACGACCGACATCCATGGAGATTTGATCTTCGACGGATTCGAGCCAAGCCGGGCACGCCACACTATCGCGATGGGTATGACCTAGCTCTGCCGCCGAACAGTACCCCAGAGGCCGCGCCCGCATCTGCTCCGACCCTTAGCTCGGATCCAACTGCGCCGATCGAGGACGGGTGGTTAGACACCGCCTCTGGGGCTGCAGTCTCAACGGCGATCGAGCCAAACTCAACCATAATCCTCTGTGCAGCCCGTGACACCAAGGTGCCGGACCCTTTTTCTGACTCCGAACCACCCGCGCCCCTGCCAATCGAATCCGATTGGGCGCCGATTATGGAATTCACCGCCACAGATATCTTTCAGCACTCGCCCTTTGGCGACATTCTGAATTCACTAAGGCCCCTCTCTTTGTCAGGAGAGCCCTGGCCGGATTAGGGCCAACAGGATTGGGATGCGGACGACAAAGAAATTCGACGCCCACCCACCACCCACTATGTAGCCACTGTCGATGATTTAACCGACATGCTTGACTTCGACTCCGAAGACATCGATGGAATGGACGGTGATGTAGGAGACGAACATGAACCAGCACCTATAGGGCACTAGAAAGCCACCTCGTCATATGACATATACATGGTGGATACACCCAATGAAGGCAATGGCGACGAGATAGCGGAGGATGACCCCTCCAAGAAGCAACCCAAGCGCCGACGTCAGCAGCGCCGCTCTAAGTCCCGCCAAAGCAAAAGTGGTGATACCGGCACAGGAGATAATAATACACCGGACAGTGCCGAAGACAACAACAATCCCCTCCAGCAAGACTTAGAGCAGGAGGATGAAGGAGCTAGCTCTCCTGAGAGAGCGGCAGATGGAGAGGAGGAGGATGACAATTACATCCCCCCTCCGAAGATGAGGCAAGCCTCAGCGACGATGAATTTGCCGTCCCAGAGGATCCCATCGAACAAGAGCGCTTCAAGCGCCGGCTTATGGCCACGGCAAATAGCCTGAAGAAAAAGCAGCAGTAGCTTCAAGCTAATCAAGATCTGCTAGCTGACAAATGGACTAAAGTCCTCGCGGCCGAGGAATATAAACTCGAGCGCCCCTCCAAGAGTTACCCAAGGCGCAGGTTACTACCCCGACTGGAGGAAGAAGCATACGACACGGCTGATCAGCCACCTCGTGGCCGCGATAGAGAGGCATTCCAGCCAAAAACTCAGCCTCCACCCCAATGCCATTCAAATAAAAAGGCATGGGGAGATATGCTAGACCTGCGAGACATGCTGGAGGACAAGGCAAAACATTCAAGATCGATCTACGGATCACGAGGGCGCACCACTCTGCGAGACGACAAACGTCACGCCGGATACAGTAAAAGCAAACCCGGCCGGGCCGAACATAGCGGGCAAGACCCATTCGAGCTGCATCGAGATATAGCCCAATACAGAGGCGCCGCACACCCCTTATGCTTCACAGACTAAGTAATGGAACATCAATTCCCAGAAGGTTTCAAACCTGTAAACATTGAATCATACGACGACACAACAGATCCTGTAGTATGGATTGAGGACTTCTCCTCCACATCCACATGGCCTGCAGTGATGACTTACACGCCATCAAATAGCTCCCACTAAAGCTCAAAGGACCAGCGCGGCATTGGCTTAACAGCTTGCCAGCGGACTCCATTAGCTATTGGGAAGATCTGGAAGCCGCATTCCTCGACAACTTTTAGGACACTTATGTGCAACCACCAGACGCCGATGATTTGACCCACATAATTCAGCAGCTAGAAGAGTCGGCCAGGCAGTTCTGGACTCGGTTCCTTACAAAGAAAAATCAAATCATCGACTGTCGGGATGCGGAGGCCTTAGCGGCTTTCAAGCATAACATCCGAGACGAGTGGCTAGCCCGGCACCTTGGTCAGGAAAAGCCGAAATCTATGGAAGCTCTCACGATGCTCATGACCCGCTTTTGTGCGGGAGAAGACAGCTAGCTGGATCGCAGTAATAACATATCAAAAAACCATGGCACCTTAGATACCAAGGACGGCAACAGTAGGTCATGTCGCAATAAGCATAAGCGCCGCATTAATAGCAAAAATACTGAGGATACGACAGTCAATGCCAGATTCAAAAGCTCTAAACCCGGTCAGCAGAAAAAGCCATTCAAACAAAGTACGCCGGGTCCGTCCAGCTTGGACCGTATACTCGATCGCTCGTGTCAAATACACGGCACCCCAGACAAGCCAGCCAATCACACCAACAGGGATTGTTGGGTGTTCAAGCAGGCCGGCAAGTTAATTGCCGAAAACAAGGACAAGGGGCCGCATGGCGATGATGAGGAGGAACCCCGGCAGCCGCACACCGGAGGACAGAAGAGGTTTCCCCCGCAAGTGCGGACGGTGAACATGATATACGCAACCCACATTCCCAAGAGGGAGCGGAAGCGTGCGCTCAGGGACGTATATGCATTGGAGCCAGTCGCCCCAAAGTTCAACCCTTGGTCCTCCTGCCCGATCACCTTCGATCGTAGGGACCACCCCACTAGTATCTGTCATGGCGGATTTGCCGCACTGGTCCTAGACCCAATCATCAACGGATTTCACCTCACTCGAGTCCTTATGGACGGCGGCAGCAGCCTGAACCTGCTTTATCAAGACACAGTGTGCAAAATGGGTATAGACCCCTCAAGGATCAAACCCACAAAAACAACCTTTAAGGGCGTTATTCCAGGCGTAGAGGCCCATTACACAGGCTCAATTACACTGGAAGTGGTCTTCGGATCCCCGGATAACTTCTGAAGCGAAGAGTTAATCTTCGATATAGTCCCGCTCTACAGTGGTTATCATGCGCTGCTCGGGCGAACCGCATTTGCCAGATTCAATGCGGTACCGCATTATGCATACCTCAAGCTCAAGATGCCAGGACCCCGCGGAGTTATTACAGTCAATGGAAACACAGAGCGCTCCCTCCGAACAGAGGAGCACACAGCGGCCCTCACAGCAGAAGCGCAAAGCAGCCTCTCAAGGCAATCAACCAATTCGGCGTTTCAAAGCCCGGGCACCTTCAAGCGCGCTCGAGGCAATCGGCAAATAGACCACCTGGCATGATCTGAGCTTGCGTAGCAATACGGCGGCCACCCCAATCCCAGCCCAACGGCGATATTCATACCGCGCGTACATAATTACGCATTAAAAATACCATGGGCACAGGTGGGGAGGGGGGGCACAACTGCCGCACGCCCCAAAACACGGCCTAAACCGCACTAGGGGCTTCCCGTTTGGTTATTTTTTCTTTTTTCAGGACCTTAATCTCTGGAAACACTGTCCGGCAGCACTATTGCCGAACACATGATGCAGCAACCAAGAAGCCAGACAACTACGTTATACAACGGAATTCCCAGGTTGATCTCAGATCTCATATCATCCCTCAGCTCGCCCTTGGAAGGGACTTAGTCCTACTTTTTGCTTATCGCACTATCTGTATCACTCTGCTTGAACGCAGCTTTTTAATAAACAATGCATTACATTACGACCATTATTGCATTTATATATATATATATGTGTGTGTGTTCATTAACGACGCCTTGCAGCCGTACACTTTGGTACGGCCAATACACCAGGGGCTCACGTACCCCACAATGCGGTGTGAAAAGTCCGAACACTTTCACAAGTGCGGCACCCCGAACTTATAGCATTATATGCATCAGCTCCGAATCATGTCTTTGGTCAAATGTTGGGTTTGCCCGGCTCCTATGTTTTGGTACCTTACGTTCCGCTCTATCGGCTAAGGTAGCGCTAGGAGAACTACTGCGATTGTGCCCCGGTTCTGCCGGGCTGAGCACCTCAGTAGAGAAAGCTAAAACTGACTGTCATGATAAGGTGAGAGAATGGTCGCTGTTCGGCGAGGTTTTTTGTGTCCCTAAAGACTTATGCCGCTTAGGGAAAGGGACCGGCCCTGTCCGGCTTAAAGGCGTGTATCGCGTCCTGAATTCGGCCTTCCGAATACTAGGGGCTTCACCGAAATTTAAAATTATAGAATTCTATGGCTAAGTGAGAGTGATAAAGCAATATTAGTCCGGTTGCCTTGTTCGTTGTGCTAAGCACCTCCCTCGAAGGACCCAAATATGGGAACAAGAGTGCTCAGGTTTATCCCGAACACCCCTGCACTAGCGGCATGGGGGCAGAAGCCAAGGACTAGCCATCTCTCAGATTCGATAAACAGCCAAACAGAAGGTAATATTTTAAATTCAAACAAGCGTTGCATAGAACATATGAAACAAGTTTTCATAAATACAGGATAAAACGAGCAAATTTACTCAAATATTACATCTTTCAAACACTCATCCGCGATAAGACGGGAACCCGACAGAACACCCTCGTAATACATTTCAGGGTGGCGGTGCTCCTTGCCCTCCGGCGGCCCCTCCTTGATCAGCTTCATGGCGTCCAGCTTGACTCACTGCATTTTTACATGGGCGAAAGCCTGGTGTGCACCTTCAATGCAGACGGATCGCTTGACAACCTCTAGCCGTGGGCAGGCGTCCACAAGCCGCCTCACCAGGCCGAAGAAGCTGTTCGGAAGGTCGTCGCCAGGCCACAGCCGGACTATAAAGCCCTTCATGGCCTGATCGGCCGCCTTATGTAGCTCGACCATCTGCTTTAGCTGGTCGCTCATCGACACCGGATGTTTCGCCTCAGCATACTGAGACCAGAACAGCTTCTTCGTTGAGCTTCCGTCCTCGGCCTGGTAAAATTGTGCGGCATCGGACACACTGCGGGGCAAATCCGCGAATGCTCCTGAAGAACTCCGGATCCGGGTAAGTAATCGGTAATTTGCTTTTACATGCTTGCTTTGCATATAGAAAGCCTTACCCGCTGCTATCTTCTTCATCGCGTCGATCTCCTGGAGGGCCTTCTGGGCCTCGGCCTTGGCACTCTTTGCACTCTCAAGGGCCGCGGCAAGCTCAGACTCCCGCGTCTTCGAGTCAAGCTCCAACGCCTCGTGCTTTGTCACGAGAGCCTAGAGCTCTTGCTGCACCTCGCCCACCCGAGCCTCCTGCTTCTCTCGCTCGGTGCACTCCTTGGCCGCTGTATCTTCAGCCTTGGTTAGCGCTTGCTTCAGGGTCACCACCTCGGTCGAGGCCCCTGGCAAACATACAACGATCCTGTCATTTTGCAATCGCGTCCTTTTTATACATACATATCTATAGACGGAGTATTACTTACCCTTGTTCTCCTCGAGTTGCCTCTTGGCAAGGCTGAGCTCTTTCTTGGACCCCTCAAGGTCCTGCTTCAGTACGGCGACCTCCGTAGTTAGTGCGGCGGACGCCAGCAGCGAAGCCTGCATATGCATGTTGACATACTTATATTAGACTCCTGTGATATTATTTGATCCTCTGTCCGGCTTTTCTTTGTGAATATTGAACAAAGCATCAGGGGCTACTGTCTCTGCAGTAATATTTCTACTACATTTTAAACACACTTACCTCAAAGCCTGTTAGAAGGCTGGCACAGGCTTCAGTCAATCCGCTCTTGGCGGACTGAACCTTTTGGATCACCGCACTCATGATAGTGCGGAGCTCCTCGTCGATGGAAGCGCTGCGAAGCACTTCCATCAGATTGTCTGGTGCCTCTGGATGGACAGAGGTCAGAAGGAGGCCGCCTGCCGAGTCCGGATCCGCTGGAGGGTCCGGCACGGTGTTCGGCTGAGGGCCGAACTCGGAGTTCTCGGGGGCCCCGTCCCTGCGGCTCCCGGAGTCCGGAAGGTCGCCTTGAGGCACCTCCCGGGACTGTCTCCCCTCGATCTGGTGCCTCTTGAGACAACACCTTGGTGTCGTCGGCAGGATGAGGGGAGGTGGCGGTCGGGACTGGATCGCTATCCATGTCCGACGAGCCTAGGGAGCCATCCGATGATACCTCGATATTGGCTCGGGGCGGCCTGCATAATTGTGTTCGGCATTAGGGAAAGTAGTGCGACAAAGGAATCCTATGGGTAACTTTGGTATCCGAATACTTATGATCTCCCCGGGGGCTTGGCCCTGGCAACCACTCGTCTTCGCTTTCGTCGGCGGCGGTGGAGCTGTCCGGAAGGAGAGTCCTTCCCTTCTTGGACCCTCCAGCCTCCCCAGTTGGGGCGGCCTTCCTTTTCTTGTCTCCCCCAGTCGATGGGGGAGCATCTTCTTCCTCTTCCTCGTCTTAAGGGGAAGAGTGCGCTGCAGAGTCATCGGACGGTGAGTCCGATGACGCCTGGCGTCGGGAACTCTTTCGAGTTCCCTTGGCCTTCTTGGTCTTCTCCGGCACCTTATAAGGGGCCGGAGTCAGCATCTTCGCTAGAAGAGCGTCTGCGGGGCCTACGGGCAAAGGAGCCGGACAGTCGATCTGTCTGGCCATCTTCTGCCAGTCTTTTCAAAGGTCCGGGAGTTTAGATCCCGCATAGAGCCAGTCTATATAAAAGATAAGTATCCTGTGAAAGGTAAAGTAGCTTACCGCACTAGCTTGGCGCTTCGCGCTGAATCCGTGATCCTCAGTGATAGGGGGAGGGACCTCGGCACTTTTAAACAGCAACCTCCAGGCGTCTTCATGAGTTGTGTCGAAGAGCCTGTTCAGAGTCCGGTGCTGCGCCGGATTGAACTCCCACAAGGTGAACTCCCGTTGTTGGCACGGGAGTATCCGACGGATGAGCATAACCTTTACTATGTTGACAAGCTTGAGCTTCTTGTCCACCATGTTTTGAATACATGTTTGGAGTCCGATCAGCTCTTTCGAACTACCCCAGGACAGGCCCTTCTCTTTCCAGGAGGTGAGCCACATGGGGATGCCAGATCGGAACTCGGGGGCCGCTACCCATGCGGGGTCGCGCGGGTCGGTGATATAGAGCCACCCCGATTGCCACCCCTTTATGGTTTCCACAAAGGAGCCCTCGAGCCATGTTATGTTGGGCATCTTGCCCACCATGGCGCCTTCGCACTCTGCCTGGCGGCCGCCCACCACCTTCGGCTTGACGTTGAAGGTCTTCAGCCATAAGCCGAAGTGGGGCTTGATGCGGAGGAAGGCCTCACACACGACGATAAATGCCGAGATGTTGAGGATGAAGTTCGGGGCCAGATCGTGGAAATCCAGGCCGTAATAAAACATGAGCCCCCGGACGAAGGGATGGAGAGGGAATCCCAGTCCGCGGAGGAAATGGGTGAGGAATACCACCCTCTCATGGGGCCTGGGGGTGGGGAGGAGCTGCGCCTCATCTGGGAGCCAGTGCGCGATGTTGTCGGGCAGGTATCCGACTCTCCTCAGTTTCTTGATGTCTCCCTCCGTGACGGAGGAGACCATCCACTTGCCTCCCGCTCCGGACATGGTTGGAGAAGGTTGAGATGGAAGTGAGGACTTGGGCGCTAGAGCTCGAGTGTGCGGGAGTGGATGAGCAAAGGAGGAAGAAGGCGTGGATAGAAAGGTGAATCCTTATCCCTTTATATGGGCGGACAAAACTAAGCGTCCCCACTTGCCTGGTAAAACTCGCTTATCCCCCAAGCACCGCAATTGATGGCGCGGTTGGGTTACCCACGCCCGTATTGATGAGAATCCCGTAATAAGGGGACACGATCTCTGCTTTGACAAGACGTGTCGAAAAACTGCCACGCGTTATGTGTGGGGCTAGTTAAAAGAAACGGTTCAAATAATCACCGGGCCATGACGTAACATCATGTTACCGAAACAAGCCAGCGAATTAGATCTGCGAAAATATTATTCTCTCTACGGTGGAATGTGGAACTTATTTTGCAGGGTCGGACACTATCCTCGTATTCAAATTCTTATGTGATGTATTCGGAGAAGGAACCCGCCTTGCAATGCCGAAGACAATATTGCGCGCCGGACTCATCGTCATTGAAGCCTGGCTCAGGGGCTACTGTCGGAGTCCTGGATTAGGGGGTCTCCGGACAGCCGGACTATCTCCATTGGCCGGACTGTTAGACTATGAAGATACAAGATTGAAGACTTCGTCTCGTGTCCGGATGCAACTCTACTTGGCATGGAAGGCAAGCTAGGCAATACGAATATGGATATCTCCTCCTTTGTAACCGACCATGTGTAACACTAACCCTCTCCAGTGTCTATATAAAACAAAGGGTTTTAGTCCGTAGGACAACAATTACAACATACAATCATACCGTAGGCTAGCTTCTAGGGTTTAGCCTCTCTGATCTCGTGGTAGATCTACTCTTGTACTACCCATATCATCAATATTAATCAAGCAGGACGTAGGGTTTTACCTCCATCAAGAGGGCCGAACCTGGGTAAAACTTCGTGTCCCCTGCCTCCTGTTACCATCCTGCCTAGACGCACAGTTCGGGACCCCCTACCCGAGATCCGCCGGTTTTGACACCGACACTAGGCAATACGGACATGTATATCTCCTCCTTTGTAACCGACCTTGTGTAACCCTAATCTCTCTGGTGTCTATATAAACCAGAGGGTTTTAGTCTGTAGGACAACATAAAATCATACCATAGGCTAGCTTCTAGGGTCTAGCCTCTCTGATCTCATGGTAGATCTACTCTTGTACTACCCATATCATCAATATTAATCAAGCAGGACGTAGGGTTTTACCTCCATCAAGAGGGCCTGAACCTGGGTAAAACATTGTGTTCTCTGCCTCCTGTTACCATCCAGCCTAGACGCACAGTTCGGGACCCCCTACCCGAGATCCGCCAGTTTTGACACCGACATTGGTGCTTTCATTGAGAGTTCTTCTGTGCCATCGCCAGAAGGAAGGATGTCTCATCTCGTCTTTAAAGACGACACTACTGTTGGGGGAGCTTTGGCTATCGACCAAACTCTCCGGCTAGGCGGGTTCATCATGACCGCCTGTTCGGCCGCCGCGCCGACGATGAATTCTCGGGTCATCGAAAACAGCCTCTACATCAAATCGGCACTCGCCGAACAGATGGATCCAATGGAGCTCGCCTCCTTAAACGAGCTCTTGGATCGCATAGCCGCCTTGGGAATCGCTATGGACTATGATCAGATTGGGCTTAAACCCGATCAAAGGGAGATTAACTCTCCACCGGTCACCCATCATATTGCAGTGGTGGAAGAACAATGCGGCAACCTTTCCTCTATCCTGAGGACCAAATATGTCCGGATTCCCGAGCTCTCCGAGTCGGGCACCCGTTCGCAGGAGGACAACACCCAATCCCTAAACTTAGAGTCAGGCAGCGGGCCAGGGTTATTAGGTCACACCCCGGAACCGGAACTTTCAAAATAGAAAATTCCTCGGCCCCTGGATCTCAGATCAGATGAGGTTCGGATTCAATTCCACCCATCCACCCAAACATAAGCGATCTTTCCCACATCAGGCAAGAGCCCCAGGAAACAGTACATCACTATTGGGCCAGATTCCTCCTTGCGATGAACAAGGTTAAGGACTGTCGCGAGGAAGACGCAATCCTATTTTTCTGCAATAATTACACGAACAAGGGAATCCTTAACGCCATAAATCACCGTGATATAACACGCTTCGCTGACTTGGCGTCCATAGTACGAAAGTACTGTGCGATGGAAAGTGCCTGGAAAACCGAAGTAAACTTTTGGGATAATCCGGCCCTGAATACAAACCTAGTCCAAAACAAAAGGGTGCATTATCATAGTACACCCGGGTTAACTACCAAAAAGCAAAAACCCTCTACAGGGTATGGAACTGTACTGGAAGGATGGCTCAATGGACCCTGCAAAATTCATAGTATAGCGGATACAATACCAACGCACAGCCTTAGAGCATGTTGGATACTCCGACAGGTGGCCAAAAGTGGTGAGGATCTTCTTATCCCACATACCACGGAGCACCATCCAGTGGATAACAATACGGTTTTAACAGTGTTCGAGACCTTTGCATCAAATAACAGGCGCAAGCGAACACTCCGCAGCATGGCCGAAATCTGCCACATAGCAGCAACAAATCCATGGAGTGACACGGCTATTACCTTCAATGCCAGTGATGAACCCAAATTCCGAACAGCCCGAGCACCAGCCGCACTGGTCCTCAGTCCAATCGTGGACGGCTTTCGACTCACCAAAGTACTCATGGACGGTGGCAGCGGATTAAACCTCATCTATGAAGAAACCCTTCAAAAGATGGAAATATACTAGAACCGCATCGAGCAAAGTAGCACAACCTTTAGAGGACTTATCCCCAGTCGGGAAGCACGTTGTGCTGGTAAAATCACACTAGATGTGGTATTCGGCACGCCGGATAATTACAGGTCCGAAGAAATTACATTCCAAGTGGCCCCATTCAGCAGTGGTTATCTCGCTCTTTTAGGATGGGAGGCATTCACAATCTTCCAAGTCGTACCCCATTACGGGTACATGAAGCTCAAAATGCCCGGGCCCAACGGAATCATCACTCTCGCCAGCGATCCGGACACATCACTCTGCACCGAAAACAAAACAGCCGCATTGGCCCTCGAGGCACTATCCGAAGCCCTCTCGGCCGAGGAATTAACTATGCTACGCTCCATGGTGGATAGGGATGACGTGCTACTCGACAAGAGATCCAAGTCCACCTCTTTTAAACCAGCGGATGAAATAGTCAAATTCCAAGTCCACCCAACAGACCCTACAAAAACAGCCTCCATCGGGGCACAACTAAGCCTCGCTGTGGACGCCGCACTACGAGAGTTCCTCCACGAGAACTGGGACATATTCGCCTGGCATCCCTCAGACATGCCAGGAATCCCACGCAGGCTGGCCGAGCATAGCCTCAATATCCTAAAGGGATTGAAGCTGGTCAAGCAAGCTCTTCGGCATTTCTCTGAACCTAAGAGACATGCCATGGGAGAGGAACTAGCCAAGTTATTGGAGACCGGATTCATCAAAGAGATAAAACACCCGGACTGGCTAGCAAACCTGGTGATGGTATCAAAGAAGGATAAATCTTGGCGCCTTTGTGTCGACTTCAAAGACCTCAATAAAGCTTGCCCAAAGGATCCCTTCCCCCTCCCACACATTGATCAAATCATTGATGCTACTGCAGGACATGAGTCATTGTGTTTCCTCAACGCATACTCTGGTTACCACCAAATCAAGATGGCGGAGTCCGACCAAGCCGCAACGGCATTCATCACACCATACGGTCCCTTCTATTTTAACACAATGCCTTTTGGGCTCAAAAACGCCGGCGCAACATATTAGCGCATGATTCAGACATGTCTGGAGAAACAAATCGGCAAAACAGTAGAGGCATACATAGACGATGTGGTCGTCAAAACCAAACACGTTGACTCTTTGATAGACGACTTGAGGCTCACATTCGACAACCTCCGAACATATGATGTCAAGCTCAATCCGGAAAAATGCATTTTCAGTGTACCAGCCGGAAAGCTCCTGGGATTCATTGTCTCCAGTAGAGGTATTGAAGCTAATCCGGCCAAAATCCGAGCGTTGTCACAGTTGGCTACCCCAACAGACCTCAAACAAATCCAAAAGCTAACTGGATGCGTGGCGGCTCTAAGCCGCTTCATCTCCCGCTTGGGAGAAAAGGCTTTACCCCTTTATTGCCTCCTTCGGCGCATCGAACACTTCGAGTGGACGGACGCGGCCACAGCCGGATTGGAAGAAATAAAGACCATTCTAGCAACCAACCCGATCCTAGCCGCACCAAACATCGGCAAACCAATGATGTTGTACATTGCGGCAACTCATCAAGTTGTAAGCACGGTGCTCGTTGTCGAACGGGAAGCAGACGGACACAAATTCCCTCTTCAAAAGCCACTATACTATGTATCTACTGTCCTCACTCTATGCAAATCACGGTACCTGCATTACCAAAAAATAGCATATGCGGTATTCATGGCATCGCGGAAACTGCGACACTACTTTCAAGAGTGTTCGATTACAGTCGCCTCGGAAGTGCCACTTAATGATATTATCAACAATCGCGACGCTACGGGCCGGATTGCCAAATGGGCCATTGAGCTCCTCCCATTTTACATAACATACAATCCTCGCCGAGCCATTAAATCGCAAGTACTGGCCGACTTTGTCGCCGAATGGACGGAGGCCGAACTCCCTAAAGAGTACGGCGCATACTCCAATTGGATCACGCACTTCGACAGTTCTAAAATGCTGACCGGTGTAGGGGTTGGCGTCGTCCTGACGTCCCCAACCGGAGATACCGTTCGGTACATACTGCAAATATTGTATACAGATTCCAACAATGCAGCCGAATATGAAGCTCTATTGCATGGTCTTCAGATGGCAATCTCTATGGGCATTCAACGCCTGTAGGTGCATGGGGATTCAAACCTCGCAATATCCCAAATAAACGGAGATTTCGACGCCAAGGATCCAAAAATGGCGGCCTATCAAAACGCCGTCCTAAAAATGTCAGCTCGGTTCGAGGGACTCGAATTTCACCATGTGGCTCGGGAAAAGAATCAGGCGGCGGATATCCTCGCCCGCATCGGCGCAAAACGCGACGCGGTCCCCCCCAACATATTTCTGGAAAGGCTCTTCAAGCCATCCGTAGCATGGGAAGGGGACACCGGTAACAACAGTCCGGACCCGTCCAAAATACCCGATACCGAACTCTCTGACACAATCGGAGGCTCTGCCACCGAAATAACACCTTCAGCCCACGAAATAATGGCCATTATTGCCCCATGGACAGAACCATTCCTGGCCTACCTAACTAGACAGGAACTTCCAGAGGACCAAAATGAGGCATGCTGCATAGTGTAGCGATCCAAGGCCTACAGGTTCCATGAGGGAGAATTGTACAAGAAAAGCACTACCGGAGTGCTCCAAAGGTGCATCTCCGAAGAGGAAGGGCGGAATCTTTTGGTAGAAATTCACGCTGGACTCGGCGGTCATCACGCCGCAGCCCGGGCTCTTGTAAGCAAGGCCTTCCGTACAGGATTATATTGGCCAACGGCCTGGGCAGATGCACAGGACTTGGTCCAACGTTGCGCCGGTTGCCAGCTCTTTGCAAATCAAAGCCACATGCCACCCACCGCCCTCCAAACAATTCCCATTACATGGACCTTTGCGGTCTGGGGGCTTGACATGGTTGGACCCCTTAAAGGGGGAACCCACAAGAAAAAATACTTATTGGTCATGGTGGATAAATTCACCAAATGGAAATAGGCCAAACCGGTTAAAACAACTGAATCCGGACCGGTGATAGATTTCATATCTGGGGTTGTACACCGTTATGGCGTCCCCCACAGCATCATCACTGATAATGGCACGAACTTCACGGCCGACGAGGTAAAACTCTGGTGCAGCAAAATGGGCATCAAGCTCGATTATGCCTCAGTCTATCACCCACAAACCAACGGTCAAGTCGAGCGAGCAAACGGTCTTATAATGAGCGACATTAAACCTAGATTAGTGCGTTCCTTAACGGAGTCTAACACGCACTGGGTAGAGGATCTCGACTCCGTACTCTGGGGGCTGCGGACCACGCCGAATCGTAGTACCGGATATACACCCTTCTTTATGGTGTACGACGCAGAGGCGGTCTTGCCCTGTGACATAATTCATGAATCACCTAGAGTGCGCATGTACGAAGAAAGAGAAGCCGAGCTCGATCAGCAGGACAGTCTGGACACCTTGGAGGAGGAGCGCAGCGTAGCCAAAGCCCGTTCCGTATTTTACCAGCAACAGGCTCACAGATACCAAAGCAGAGAAGTACGGGCCAAAACGTATAACATTGGCGAACTAGTTCTACGCCTGCCGGATAAGAAAAAGAACAAGCTCAAGCCCAAATGGGAAGGTCCCTTCATTATTGACCAAGTTCTGACCGCTGGAGCATACCGACTGCGGGATGCATCGACTAGTCGACTCGAGCCGAACGCATGGAACGCGGCCAGGCTCCGAAGATTCTACGCCTAGCACCGGACTCTATGTTAGTCCCCTCCCTTTGTCCATTTTTTTCACAAATACATTATCTGTCTTGTTTTCCTTTCTTTCTTTCTTGTCTTATTTCTCTAGGCCTTCAAGGGTCACCTTGTGCCCTGTTTGCACATTACAGATGCGCTAGCTGCACTCTTCATACCTGGGGGCTTCCTTCACAGAAGCTTAAATTATTTATCCGGGATTCATGCCCAACACATGTGTTCTACTTCCGCATGTACTTTTTTTCACCATTATATGCATCGATATGACTTAAGTTTTGGCCAAGCTGGGTTGCCTGGCTCTTGTATTTATTCCCTATGTTCCTGTTAATTCGGCTAGGACATAAGAGCACCTCTGCGATTGTTACTGCCGAGTCAGCCGGATGTGTACCTCAGACTGGGTGAAGCCGAAAGCTAGAGTTCTTAAGGGAATATTCGGTCGGTGCACAAAAGATGACTTTTATTTATTATCCATATCTGCCCCCAGATGTTTTTTCTGTGTTTCTTATCGCAGTCCGGACATGCACTTTAGGGCATGCTTACCCAGGGAAAGGAACCCTTAACGGAACTATTCTCCCTGGAAGATGTTTCTTACTACCCATGTAATATAACATAACTAGTTTGGCACTTGTCTGATAAAGCACTAATGACCCCTACGCCTAGTCTCCGCGCATACCCCAGTTCTTATATAACCGAGTGGGTATTCGGATTCACTCCGGACTATCGGGCCCGGAGGTTGAAGCGAAAAGGTCCGCAATGAAAAATGATCTACAATCCGGCTAGAAGTCATTATACATGTCACTTTAATTACATAGTCATGCAGACTGACTAAACTCCTCTTCTATACCATCCAACAGGAGGTCTAGCTTACAATCCTGTTGGGAATACTTTGCGGCTATTTCTACTTTCCCATAAACTAAGCTAATGGGAATCTCTTTTCCGTCGGGCCCCATAGGTCCGACCTCGGCCATGTGATTTGGGTCTGCCTTGGTATACCAAGTCTTCACCATGGTCCAGGCCTCTCTGGCACCCTGTCGGCAGGCCGATATCTTCCATAATCGGAGGCGCCGCCGTGCTCCCTTGAGCTTCTCCGTAAGCTCTACAATGCCCTCTGGCAAGGAGACTAATGGCCACGAAGCCTGGAAAACACCTTGCATCACCTGCCGAACTTGTTCGTGCAGATGTGACAGCTCGGACAGAAGATCACCCACAGACCCGGGCAATTCCTCTGCGGGATGACCCGTCAGCATACCTACAGACATAACGTTGTTAGTCGACTTCTTCGCCGAACTCCTTTAGTAGGATTCGTTCAAGCACTTACTAAAAATGTCGCGCCGAAGCCGCTTATTCTCCTTCTCGGAGTCCGCAAGCTGGCACCGAACGTCTTTTAGTTCAATGTTCAGCTTAACATTGGCATCTTGGAGACTGTTTTTCTCCAGCACAACCTTACTCAGCACGCGTTTGCCAGCCTCTAGCTGTCGCATAACATGTTGGTCCCCCGGACTTTCTCCGGACTCATCTGCAGAATCAATTGTTAGATCTGCAGACACGTCGCACACTATATGGTAACCACCATTCTTTAAAGAAAATATTACCAGCGGCAGGCTTTTTCTGTTCCTGCAATGCGCCAAGAGCGGCCCCCAGTTGGGTCTTGCATTCCTCCAGCTCCTGGGACAGCCTAGTATTCTTCTCTGTAAGAACCTGCACATTATAGATGATCCTTAAATCAGTTCTGCTAACTGTTTCAAGTCTCAGGGGCTACTGATACATATAAATCATCAGATTTACTCACCCGTACATCCTTTACATACTGATCCATGGCTCTAGCTAGGCCATCTTGAGCAGCACGGAGGTACGCCTCTCCAGAATTGAAGGCGTCGAACGCCTCTGGTGAGAAACAAGCGTCGCAGAGTACGGCCTGGCGGCTCCTATGATTCATGGCGCTTTCCACTTTTGAGTTTGTGGCGGACAATCTATCTGCATCCTCTATCGGGGGATTATCCGGTGCCTGCCCCATATCGCCTTCTGCCTCTATGTCCGGTCCTGGCACCCGACTAGTGGAAGCTTGATTGGCAGCATCGCCGGACATATTCCGGCGAGCGTTATTTCTGTTAAAGAAACGCGGGCGTCATTACATTTTGAGAAAGATGACAACCACGGAGCAGGGTTTTTCCTATACCTTTGTGCCGGCGTCTCCGTCCTGACCGCCTTCCTTTTTGGCCTACCCGGCCTCGGCACCTCTTCTTGACGAATTGCCGCGGGTTCGGCAGGGCGTCCCGAATGGCTTCCCTGTAAAAGATGTCATGTATATATGGTGGGTGAAGAGCCTAAAAGGGGATCCTAGTTTTGGAGTTGGGACATTTTGATTTTTCTTACCTGCGATGCAGGGAGCAGTCCAGGATAGTCAGACGTAATGGCCATCGGGGCATCGTCGCAGCTTAACTGATAGAACTGTCGGTCTATCAGTTCCACGCAGATAACCGGATCTTCTTTGAGTCCAGAGTCGATGGCCCGGTCAGGGTCCTCTGGTTGTGGAGAAGGGCTGCTGACCTCCTTTATGGCTTTTCGCAATTCCTGCCGCAAGGTGGCAAGGTGAATACTTACGACTAAGAATGCGGGAAAAATGGGAGCAGGGAAATATAACTTACCCAACTTGGAGGATTGTACATAGAGAATCCATCCCGTGGCTTGATGCGGGTGAACTCCTATTCCTCGCCCTTGAACAGTTTGGACAGAATCTTCGCTAGAGCGGCAGCATTGTCCGGACCCTTACGCCCGCAGTGGGTGGCGTCATCCGCCCTGTTATAACACCACAAGGGGTGCCCACGATATTGGAGTGGCTGCACTCCCCGCATTATGCAAATCGACATAACTTCGATTATTGTCAATCCAGATCGAGCTAGTGCTTTGATCTGGTTCATCAGATACAGGACTTCTCTATTGTCTTCCGCCCGGGGGCTCCGTGGGCGCCAACTTCGGCGCTTCTTCAGAGGAGCAATGTTGAACTCGGGTAGACCCCGCCGAACAGGGTCCGGAAGAGGGACGTCCTCCATATAAAACCATTCCAAAGGCCAGTCTTCGGACGGCTTCTTCGGGGTACCAGACAGGTATCCGGTATCGGTGATGCGCCATATTTCGGCTCCACCCACTTGATAAAGTGATTCCCTCGGCGTGCATGGGACAAGGCAGAATAGCCTTTTCCACAGCTCGAAGTGAGTCTCGCAGCCCAGGAACAACTCGCAGAGAGCAACATAGCCGGCGATGTCTAGGATGGAGGCAGGGGTGAGATTGTGTAGTTGGAGGCCGTAGAACTCTAGGAGCCCACGGAGGAATGGATGGATTGTTAATCCGAGTCCCCTTAGTAAGTAAGGAACAAGGCAAACCCATTCCCCCATGGAGGGACAGAGAAAGTTCTCCGCTTGCTCCCTGCCATTGTAGGTGGCGAGCCCGGCTTGAACGGGCACCATGTACGCCGGAGGGAGAAATCCCTTTGTCTGCAGCTCGACTAATCGACTGTGCGGGATTGAACACCTCTCCCAATCACCGGGCTTAGGGCTACGGGGGTGGGAGGAGGAGCTGCGGAGGTCGGCCATGATGGAATGGATCTTTCCGAAGCACGCTCTGATGAATTCTCGCTGGTGGAGGAAGATATGGATTGGATCTAAGAATCCCCATCCCTTTAATAGACAATTATTTATCTGGCTAGGGGGCGAATGTAAAAACGCCCTGGCGCCTCGTATTCATTCGACGCGTGGGAGATAACCCTTATTGGGCACAGAAGCCAAGAGGTTCAAAATTTATGGAGCCGGACACTGCTTACGAACACTTGAAAGTTGGAGAAGAACCCGCCTTGCAATGCCAAAGACAACACAACGCGCCGGACTCATCGTCATTGAAGCCTGGTTCGGGGGCTACTGAGGGAGTCCTGGATTAGGGGGTCTCCGGACGGTCGGACTATATCCTTTGGCCGGACTATTGGACTATGAAGATACAAGATTGAAGACTTCGTCTCGTGTCCGGATGGGACTCTACTTGGCGTGGAAGGCAAGCTACACAATACGGATATGTATATCTCCTCCTTTGTAACCGACCTTGTGTAACCCTAATCTCTCTGGTGTCTATATAAACCGGAGGGTTTTAGTTCGTAGGACAACATACAATCATACCATAGGCTAGCTTCTAGGGTTTAGCCTCTCTGATCTCGTGGTAGATCTACTCTTGTACTACCCATATCATCAATATTAATCAAGCAGTACGTAGGGTTTTACCTCCATCAAGAGGGCCCGAACCTGGGTAAAACATTGTGTCCCCTGCCTCCTGTTACCATCCGGCCTAGACGCACAGTTCGGGACCCCCTACCCGAGATCCACCGGTTTTGACACCGACAGGGTCCCACATCCTCTAGTCCATGCCACTCCACTATTGGACTTATCTGAAATATGCTAGATGAAGTATTAGTCCAACAAGAGATATGTTGACATTAATTACCAAAATCACCCGGGGAGCACTTGTGCTTTCAATCTCCCCCTTTTGGTAATTGATGACAACATACATCAAAACTTTAGATAAAGATATAGAGAATATCAAGTAAAGCTTTGGAAAGACATGTAACATGCATAGGCTCCCCCTATATGTATGCAATCATGTAAATATGGAATATAAGAACATGTGAATGCATAGAACGACAGAGTAAGCAATGTGTTACATGTATCTTGGCTATATGCATCAGAGCAAAAGATGTAAATATAGGAAATGTACCTACATGCTCATGAGTCTTTCTTGCAAACAATATGTACATCAGCAAGAAGTCCTCATGCACATGAGTGTGATGCATATACTTACCTTGTGGTCTTGAGTTGGCTTAGGAGGAATGAACCTGAGTAAACAAGGTTAGATAACACAGATACATCTACTAGCCAGAGTAAACAAAGAAACCACGAGAGTACCAAGACTAGGATGACATGTAGAGAGTGAGTATTGAGTACTCTATTGGATATAGACATGTCCCCAAAGGTAAAGGTATGCAATGAATTCAAGGATTCCCTTCCCTTAGATGTCTTGCTTCCCTTGAATCTTGCTTGGGATACTGGGAGAAGATAGGGAACAGAAAATCAGAGCAACGAAAGAAAAAAGAGCAAATGCAAACAATCAAATATGAACATGTCTTTCCCCTCTTAAAGACATGTAACTTATCTCCTCTTGAACGCCAAGCATCCGGGGTCTTTGATGTGATACTTCTTTCTCATTGAAGAACTCTCTCCCATGAGTATTCTCTCTCCCCCTATAGAAATGATTAAGCTTTGATGTGATCTCTCTCTCTCCCCCTTTGACATAAATTTCCAAGAAGGGCTCTTCTGGATGTTTGTTACAAATGGGTTCGGTCCTTGAGTCACAAAGCAAAGCAGCAAGTCAAATGTGATGCTGGTAGAGGACAAGAATCATTGAGTGGAGCTGGAGCAAAAAGAATGCAGGAACAAGTGGGAAGTTGTCTTTCCTGTAGTGAAATAGGTTGCACCGAGTGGTGTGTTCCGGTTGCACCAGAAGAGTTTGGTTGGAACAAAAACAACAAACCGGTGTGACTAAGTTTATCACAGAGAAGACTCTTGTCACCTCAGCTCACTAGACAAGAAAGATCTCACAAGGATTTGCAAGGAATTGGATGCAGGGAATGCAAAACAAAACAAAGAAAAAAAATCTAGATGAAGTTTGCCAAAACTCAAGGAAACACTAGAGAACGTCATCTAGAATTGGGCGGTGACAAAGTCACCTATGTCATAGTATATTGACTAAGGAGTCAAGTAAGAACACTTGATCGTAAGTCATACTCATCGTTTAAGCTCAAAATGGGGTTACCATTTTTTGTTTAAGCATTTGATGTATTCACATCTTGTTGAGTTGCTTTGACCTATGTCTTGAGGTAAAGCTTCTCTAAGATGGAATGACATACCTTGGGTGGTGGTGTTGATCTTGATCATGTAGTTGAACTTGCGTGGGGTGCTCAAGGTTGATGTAGCACAAGAATGGTTGGGAGAACTGTTGGGGATCGTTGCTGAAATTAAAAAAATTCTACGCATCACCAAGATCAATCTATGGAGTAACTACAAACGAGAGAGAGGGGAGTGCATCTTCATACCCTTGAAGATCGTGAGTCGGAAGCGTTGCATGAACGCGGTTGGAGGAGTCGTACACGTAGCGATTCAGATCGCGGCCGAATCCGATCTAAGCACCGAACGACGGTGCCTCCGCGTTCAACACACGTGTAGCCTGGTGACGTCTCCCATGCCTTGATCCAGCAAGGAGGAGGGAGAGGTTGAGGAAGAAGGCTCCAACAGCAGCACGACGGCGTGGTGGTGATGGAGTGGCAGTTCTCCGGCAGGGCTTCGCCAAGCTCACGCGGAGGAGGAGAGGTGTTGGGGAGGGGAGGGGCTGCACCTTGGATGTGGTGCTGCAGCCCTCCCCTCGCCCCTCTATTTATCGGGAAAAGGGGGAAGGGGGCCGGCCCCTCTAGATGAGATCTAGAGGGGGGCGGCGGCCAAGGGGGAGGGGGCTTGCCCCCAAGCAAGGGTGGGGCCCCCCTTTAGTGTTCCCCCCAAACCCTAGGCGCATGGGCCCTAGGGTGGGATGGCGCCCAGCCGACTAGGGGCTGGTTCCCTTCCACCTACAACCCATAAGGCCCTCCGGGGCAGGTGGACCCTCCCGGTGGACACACGGAACCCCTCCGGTGGTCCCGGTACAATACCGGCATACCCCCAAATATTTCTGGTGACCGTATGATGACTTCCCATATATAAATCTTCACCTTCGGACTATTCTGGAACTCCTCGTGACGTCTGGGATCTCATCCGGGAATCCGAACAACATTCAGTAATCACATATAAATCTTCCTAATAACCCTAGCGTCATCAAACCTTAAGTGTGTAGACCCTACAGGTTCGGGAACCATGCAGACATGACCGAGACAACTCTCTGGCCAATAACCAACAGCGGGATCTAGATACCCATGTTGGCTCCCACATGTTCCATGATGATCTCATCAGATGAATCATGATGTCGAGGATTCAAGCAATCCCGTATACAATTCCCTTTGTCAATTGGTACGTTACTTGCCCGAGATTCGATCATCGGTATCCCAATACCTCGTTCAATCTCGTTACCGGCAAGTCACTTTACTCGTTCTATAACACATCATCCCGTGACCAACCCTTAGTCACATTGAGCTCATTATGATGATGTCTTACCGAGTGGGCCCAGAGATACCTCTCCGTCATACGGAGTGACAAATCCCAGTCTTGATTCGTGCCAACCCAACAGACACTTTCGGAGATGCCCGTAGTGCACCTTTATAGCCACCCAGTTACGTTGTGACGTTTGGCACACCCAAAGTATTCCTACAGTATCCGGGAGTTGCACAATCTCATGGTCTAAGGAAAAGATACTTGACATTAGAAAAGCTTTAGCAGATGAACTACACGATCTTGCGCTATGCTTAGGATTGGGTCTTGTCCATCACATCATTCTCCTAATGATGTGATCCCGTTATCAATGACATCCAATGTCCATGGTCAGGAAACCGTAACCATCTATTGATCAATGAGCTAGTCAACTAGAGGCTCACTAGGGACATGTTGTGGTCTATGTATAAACAGATGTATTACGATTTCCGGATAACATAATTATAGCATGAACAATAGACAATTATTATGAACAAGGAAATATAATAATAACCATTTTATTATTACCTCTAGGGCATATTTCCAACAGTCTCCCACTTGCACTAGAGTCAATAATCTAGTTACATTGTGATGAATCGAACACCCATAGAGTTCTGGTGTTGATCATGTTTTGCTCGAGGAAGAGGTTTAGTCAACGGATCTGCGACATTCAGGTCCGTATGCACTTTGCAAATATCTATGTCTCCATTTTGAACATTTTCATGAATGGAGTTGAAGCGGCGCTTGATATGCCTGGTCTTCCTGTGAAACCTGGGCTCCTTGGCAAGGGCAATAGCTTCAGTGTTGTCACAGAAGAGAGTCATTAAGCCCGACGCATTGGGAATAACTCCTAGGTCAGTAATGAACTCCTTCATCCAGATTGCTTCTTGTGCTGCCTCCGAGGCTGCCATGTACTCCGCTTCACATGTAGATCCCGCCATGACGCTTTGCTTGCAACTACACCAGCTGACTGCCCCACCATTCAAAATATACATGTATCCGGTTTGTGACTTGGAGTCATCTAGATCTGTGTCGAAGCTAGCATTGACGTAACCCTTTACGACGAGCTCTTCGTCACCTCCATAAACGAGAAACATATCCTTAGTCCTTTTTAGGTACTTCAGGATATTCTTGACCGCTGTCTAGGGTTCCATGTCGGGATTACTTTGGTACCTTCCTACCAAACTTACGGCAAGGTTTACATCGGGTCTGGTACACAGCATGGCATACATAATAGACCCTATGGCCGAGGCATAGGGGACAACACTCATCTTTTCTCTATCTTCTACCGTGGTCGGGCCTTGAGCCGTGCTCAATCTCATACCTTGCAATACATGCAATAACCCCTTCTTGGACTGATCCATATTGAACTTCTTCAATATCTTGTCAAGGTACGTACTTTGTGAAAGACCAATGAGGTGTCTCGATCTATCTCTATAGATCTTGATGCCTAATATATAAGCAGCTTCTCCAAGATCCTTCATTGAAAAACACTTGTTCAAGTAGGCCTTTATGCTTTCCAAGAATTCTATATCATTTCCCATCAATAGTATGTCATCCACATATAATATGAGAAATTCTACAGAGCTCCCACTCACTTTCTTGTAAACACAGGCTTCTCCATAAGTCTGCGTAAACCCAAATGCTTTGATCATCTCATCAAATAGAATATTCCAACTCCGAGATGCTTGCACCAGCCCATAGATTGAGAGTTGGAGCTTACACACCTTGTCAGCATTCTTAGGATCGACAAAACCTTCTGGATGCATCATATACAATTCTTCCTTAAGGAAACCATTAAGGAATGCCATTTTGACGTCCATTTGCCATATCTCATAATCATAGAATGCGGCAATTGCTAACATGCTTCGGACGGACTTCAGCTTCGCTACGGGTGAGAAAGTCTCATCGTAGTCAACCCCTTGAACTTGTCGATAACCCTTAGCAACAAGCCGAGCCTTATAGATGGTCACATTACCATCCACGTCTATATTCTTCTTAAAGATCCATTTATTTTCTATGGCTCGCCGATCATCGGGCAAGTCAGTCAAAGTCCATACTTCGTTTTCATACATGGATCCTATCTCGAATTTCATGGCTTCCAGACATTTGTCGGAATCTGGGCCCGCCATTGCTTCTTCATAGTTCAAAGGTTCACCATTGTCTAACAACATGATTTCCAGGACAGGGTTGCCATACCACTTTGGTGCGGAACGTGTCCTTGTGGACCTACGAAGTTCAGTAGCAACTTGATCTGAAGTTTCATGATCATCATCATTAACTTCCTCTCTAGTCGGTGCACGCACCTCAGAAACATTTTCTTGAGCTGCGCCACTCTCCGGTTCAAGAGGAAATACTTCATCAAGTTCTACTTTCCTCCCACTTACTTCTTTCGAGAGAAACTCTTTCTCTAGAAAGGATCCATTCTTGGCAACAAAGACCTTGCCTTCGGATCTGAGGTAGAAGGTATACCCAATAGTTTCCTTAGGGTATCCTATGAAGACGCATTTTTCCGATTTGGGTTCGAGCTTTTCAGGTTGAAGTTTCTTGACATAAGCATCGCATCCCCAAACTTTCAGAAACGACAGCTTAGGTTTCTTACTAAACCACAATTCATACGGTGTCGTCTCAATGGATTTCGACGGAGCCCTATTTAAAGTGAATGCGGCAGTATCTATAGCATAACCCCAAAATGACAGCGGTAGATCGGTAAGAGACATCATAGATCGTACCATATCCAATAGAGTGCGATTACGACGTTCGGACACACCATTACGCTGAGGTGTTCCAGGCGGCGTGAGTTGTGAAACAATTCCGCATTTCCTTAAGTGCGTGCCAAATTCGTGACTCAAATATTCTCCCCCACGATCTGATCGTAAGAACTTGATTTTCCTGTCACGTTGATTCTCAACCTCACTCTGAAATTCCTTGAACTTTTCAAAGGTCTCAGACTTGTGTTTCATTAAGTAGACATACCCATATCTACTCAAGTCATCAGTGAGGGTGAGAACATAACGATAGCCTCCGCGAGCCTCAACACTCATTGGACCGCACACATCAGTATGTATGATTTCCAATAAGTTAGTTGCTCGCTCCATTGTTCCAGAGAACGGAGTCTTGGTCATTTTGCCCATGAGGCATGGTTCGCATGTGTCAAATGATTCATAATCAAGAGACTCCAAAAGTCCATCTGCATGGAGTTTCTTCATGCGTTTGACACCAATGTGACCAAGGCGGCAGTGCCACAAGTATGTGGGACTATCATTATCAACCTTACATCTTTTGGCATTCACACTATGAATATGTGTAACATCACGTTCGAGATTAAATAAGAATAAACCATTGACCAGCGGGGCATGACCGTAAAACATGTCTCTCATATAAATAGAACAACCATTATTCTCATATTTAAATGAGTAGCCATCTCGCATTAAACGAGATCCAGATACAATGTTCATGCTCAAAGCTGGTACTAAATAAAAATTATTGAGGTTTAAAACTAATCCCGTAGGTAAATGTAGAGGTAGCGTGCCGACGGTGATCACATCGACCTTGGAACCATTCCCTACGCGCATCGTCACCTCGTCCTTCGCCAGTCTCCGTTTATTTCGCAGCTCCTGTTTTGAGTTACAAATATGAGAAACCGCACCGGTATCAAATACCCAGGAGGTACTACGAGCGTTGGTTAGGTGCACATCAATAACATGTATATCACATATACCATTGACATTGTCGGCCTTCTTATCCACTAAGTACTTGGGGCAGTTCCGCTTCCAGTGACCATTTCCCTTGCAATAAAAGCACTCAGTCTCAGGCTTGGGTCCATTCTTTGGCTTCTTCCCGGCAGCTTGCTTACCAGGCGTGGCAACTCCCTTGCCATCCTTGTTGAAGTTCTTTTTACCCTTGCCTTTCTTGAACTTAGTGGTTTTATTCACCATCAACACTTGATGTTCCTTTTTGATTTCCACCTCTGCTGATTTCGGCATTGAATATACCTCAGGAATGGTCTTTTCCATCCCCTGCATATTGAAGTTCATCACAAAGCTCTTGTAGCTGGGTGGGAGCGACTGAAGGATTCTGTCAACGACCGCATCATCCGGGAGATTAACTCCCAATTGAGACAAGCGGTTGTGCAACCCAGACATTTTGAGTATGTGCTCGTTGACGAACTATTCTCCTCCATCTTACAACTGTAGAACTTGTCGGAGACTTCATATCTCTCGACCCGGGCATGAGCTTGGAAAACCATTTCCAGCTCTTGGAACATCTCATATGCTCTGTGTTGCTCAAAATGCTTTTGGAGCCCCGGTTCTAAGCTGTAAAGCATGCCGCACTGAACCAGGGAGTAATCATCACTGCGCGTCTGCCAGGCATTCATAACATCTTGATCTGCTGGGAAAACAGGTGCTTCACCTAGCGGTGCATCAAGGACATATGCTTTCTTGGCAGCTATGAGGATAATCTTCAGGTTACGGACCCAGTCCGTGTAGTTGCTGCCATCGTCTTTCAGCTTTGTTTTCTCTAGGAACGCGTTGAAGTTGAGGGCAACATTAGCATGGGCCATTTGATCTACAAGACATATTGCAAAGTTTTTAGACTATGTTCATGATAATTAAGTTCATCTAATCAAATTATTTAATGAACTCCCACTCAGATAGACATCCCTCTAGTCATCTAAGTGATACATGATCCGAGTCAACTAGGCCGTGTCCGATCATCACGTGAGATGGACTAGTCATCAGCGGTGAACATCTTCATGTTGATCGTATCTTCTATACGACTCATGTTCGACCTTTTGGTCTTTCGTGTTCTGAGGCCATGTCTGTACATGCTAGGCTCGTCAAGTCAACCTAAGTGTATTGCGTGTGTAAATCTGGCTTACACCCGTTGTATGCGAACGTTAGAACCTATCACACCCGATCATCACATGGTGCTTCGGAACAACGGACCTTAGCAACGGTGCACAGTTAGGGGGAACACCATTCTTGATACTTTAATGATGGATCATCTTATTTATGCTACCGTTGTTCTAAGCAAATAAGATGTAAAAACATGATAAACATCACATGCAATCAAATAGTGACATGATATGGCCAATATCATTTTGCTCCTTTTGATCTCCATCTTCGGGGCGCCATGATCATCATCGTCACTGGCATGACACCATGACCTCCATCATCATGATCTCCATCATCGTGTCTTCATGAAGTTGTCTCGCCAACTATTACTTCTACTACTATGGCTAACTGTTAGCAATAAAGTAAAGTAATTACATGACATTTATGTTGACACGCAGGTCATAAATAAATTAAGACAACTCCTATGGCTCCTGCCGGTTGTCATACTCATCGACATGCAAGTCGTGATTCCTATTACAAGAACATGATCAATCTCATACATCACATATATCATTCATCACATCCTTTTGGCCATATCACATCACACGGCATATGCTGCAAAAACAAGTTAGACGTCCTCTAATTGTTGTTGCAAGGTTTTTTTACGTGGCTGCTATAGGTTTCTAGCAAGAACGTTTCTTACCTACGCCAAAACCACAACGTGATATGCCAATTTCTATTTACCCTTCATAAGGACCCTTTTCATCGAATCCGATCCGACTAAAGTGGGAGAGACAGACACCCGCTAGCCACCTTATGCAACTAGTGCATGTCAGTCGGTGGAACCAGTCTCACGTAAGCGTACGTGTAAGGTCGGTCCAGGCCGCTTCATCCCACGATGCCACCGAATCAAGATAAGACTATTAACGGCAAGTAAATTGACAAAATCAACGCCCACAACAACTTGTGTTCTACTCGTGCATAGAAACTACGCATAGACCTAGCTGATGATGCCACTGGTGGGGATTGTTGCAGAAATTAAAAAATTTCTACGCATCACCAAGATCAATCTATGGAGTAACTAGCAACGAGAGAGGGGAGTGCATCTTCATACCCTTGAAGATCGCGAGTCGGAAGCGTTGCAAGAATGTGGTTGGAGGAGTCGTACACGTAGCGATTCAGATCGCGGCCGAGTCCGATCTAAGCACGGAACGACGGTGCCTCCGCGTTCAACACACGTGCAGCCTGGTGACGTCTCCCGCGCCTTGATCCAGCAAGGAGGAGAGAGAGGTTGAGGAAGAAGGCTCCAACAGCAGCACGACAGCATGGTGGTGATGGAGTGGCAGTTCCCCGGCAGGGCTTCGCCAAGCTCATGCGGAGGAGGAGAGGTGTTGGGGAGGAGAGGGGCTGCGCCTTGGATGTGGTGCTGCAGCCCTCCCCTCACCCCTCTATTTATAGGGAGAAGGGGGAAGGGGGCTGGCCCCTCTAGATGAGATCTAGAGGGGGGGTAGCGGCCAAAGGGGAGGGGGCTTGCCCCCCAAGCAAGGGTGGCACCCCCCTTTAGGGTTCCCCCCAAACCCTAGGTGCATGGGCCCTAGGGTGGGATGGCGCCCATCCCACTAGGGGCTAGTTCCCTTCCACCTACAGCCCATAAGGCCCTCCGGGGCAGGTGGACCCTCTCGGTGGACCCCCGGAACCCCTCCGGTGGTCCTCGTACAATACCGGCATACCCCCGAATATTTCCGGTGACCGTATGATGACTTCCCATATATATAAATCTTCACCTCCGGACTATTCCGGAACTCCTCGTGACGTCCGGGATCTCATCCGGGACTCCGAACAACATTCGGTAATCACATACAAATCTTCCTAATAACCCTAGCGTCATCGAACCTTAAGTGTGTACACCCTACGGGTTCGGGAACCATGCAGACATGACCGAGACAACTCTCCGGCCAATAACCAACAGCGGGATCTGGATACCCATGTTGGCTCCCACATGTTCCACGATGATCTCATCGGATGAACCACGATGTCGAGGATTCAAGCAATCCCGTATACAATTCCCTTTGTCAATCGGTACGTTACTTGCCTGAGATTCGATCGTTGGTATCCCAATACCTCGTTCAATCTCGTTACCGGCAAGTCACTTTACTCGTTCCGCCACACATCATCCCATGACCAACCCTTAGTCACATTGAGCTCATTACGACGATGTCTTACCGAGTGGGCTCAGAGATACCTCTCCGTCATACGGAGTGACAAATCCCAGTCTTGATTCGTGCCAACCCAACAGACACTTTCGGAGATACCCGTAGTGCACCTTTATAGCCACCCAGATACGTTGTGACGTTTGGCACACCCAAAGTATTCCTACAGTATCCGGGAGGTGCACAATCTCATGGTCTAAGGAAAAGATACTTGACATTAGAAAAGGTTTAGCAGACGAACTACACGATCTTGCGCTATGCTTAGGATTGGGTCTTGTCCATCACATCATTCTCCTAATGATGTGATCCCGTTATCAATGACATCCAATGTCCATGGTCAGGAAACCGTAACCATCTATTGATCAATGAGCTAGTCAACTAGAGGCTCACTAGGGACATGTTGTGGTCTATGTATTCACACATGTATTACGATTTCCGGATAACACAATTATAGCATGAACAATAGACAATTATTATGAACAAGGAAATATAATAATAACCATTTTATTATTGCCTCTAGGGCATATTTCCAACAAGAACCACTTGGAGTTGAGTTCATCTACCTACATGGGTTAGTTTTGCAAGGAAGAGCACTTGTGTATCCAAAATGACAATCATGAAATTTGATACATATAATTTGTCAAAGGATATGTTGAAGGGTTTCGTGCTTCCTTGTCATCAACCACCGTATTGTAGAGACTTGGTGATGTAGAGATCGCTCAAGATGTGAGTGGGTTGCTATCTCATAGATTTAGATTCATCCAAGTACCTACAAGGGTTAGATAACATGCAAGGGTGCAAATATATCCAAGACATATGAATATCATCATAAGAGAAATATATCAAGGATTTTTCATAGATTCATGCCTTGCATGTATCCAAATGGAGTTCCTACTCCAAGTTTGAAGCATCAATGATGTTCAATTCACCTCTCAAACGGCAAAAGACTTTCTCATCAAGCGGTTTGGTGAATATATCCGCCAATTGCTTATCAGTACGAACATGCTTAAGATCAATGTCCCATTTAGCAACATGATCTCGAATGAAATGATGACGAACTTCAATATGCTTAGTTCAAGAATGTTTCATGGGATTGTGAGCAACCTTAATAGCACTCTCATTGTCACAAAGCAATGAAACATGTTTCACATTGATCCCATAATCTTTAAGAGTTTGGGTCATCCAAAGAAATTGAGCACACCATGAACCGGCGGCAATGTATTCCGCTTCGGTGGTGGATAAGGATACCGAGTTTTGTTTCTTGGAAGACCACGACACAAGAGATCTACAAAGAAATTGACAAGTACCCGAAGTGTACTTTCTATCAACCTTGTCTCCGGCATAGTCCGAGTCGGAATAGCCAACAAGATCAAAAGACGACCTCTTAGGATACCAAATGCCAAAATTTGGTGTATGTATTAAGTATCTCACTATCCTTTTCACAGCCTTAAGATGACATTCTTTGGGGCCGCTTGATATCGTGCACACATGCACGCACTTAGCATAATATCGGGACGAGAGGCACATAGATATAACAATGAACCGATCATAGAGCGGTAAACTTTTTGATCAACCGGTTCACCGTGCTTAGTCAAGTCAAGATGTCCACTAGTAGTCATGGGAGTTTTCATACCTTTGCTTTCTTGCATGTTGAACTTCTTGAATAAGTCCTTGGTGTACTTTGTTTGAAAGACAAAGGCGCCTTCCTTAGTTTGCTTGATTTGCAAACCAAGAAAGAACTTGAGTTCACTCATCATAGACATCTCAAACTTCTCCGACATTAGCTTTCCAAACTTCTCACTACAATGAGGGTTAGTTGAGCCAAATATGATATCATCAACATAAATTTGGCATACAAATAACTCACCATTAACCCTTTTAGTAAAAAGATTAGAATCTATTTTTCCAATTTCAAAGCCTTTTTCAATAAGGAACTTGGTCAAGCATTTATACCACGCTCTAGGAGCTTGTTTAAGACCATAAAGGGCTTTGTGAAGTTTGTAAACATGATCGGGTTTCTTAGGATTGACAAAGTCGGGAGGTTGTTTAACATAAACTTCCTCCTCAATTTCACCGTTTAGAAAAGCACTTTTACTGTCCATTTGGTATAAAGTGATATCATGGTGATTAGCATAGGCAAGTAAGATGCGGATGGACTCAAGTCTAGCAACGGGGGCATATGTCTCACCATAGTCCATACCTTCGACTTGTGTGTAGCCTTGGGCGACTAGACGAGCTTTGTTGCGGACGACTTGACCATCTTCATCTTGCTTGTTGTGAAACACCCATTTGGTACCGATGATGTTGTGGTTGTTGTCGGGCTTCTCGACCAATGTCCACACTTGATTTCTATCAAAGTTGTGTAGCTCTTCATGCATGGCATTTATCCAATCCGGAGCTTCCAATGCTTCTTCAACCTTCATAGGTTCAATGCTAGAGATGAATGAATAATGTTCACAAAAGTTAGCCAAACAAGTTTTAGAGTGAGTCATTCTCCCGGTTTGGATATCATTGTAGATTTGCTCGACGGGATGGTCTTTGGCGACTCTTGCTCGAACTCGTGGAAGCTTTTGCTTGGGTCGGGGTGGAACATCTTCTTCATCTTGTTCTTCTTCTTCTTGGCCTTCTTCATTGTTGACGTTGTCGTTCTCTTGTCATGGTGGAGAAGGAGGTTGATGAGGTTCATCTTGGTGTACGTCCTCGTTTTCTTTGTCTTGGTGTGTCCCACTCGTGGATGCTTCCAAGTCAACTCTTGGTTCACCTTGTCGTGAGGTGGAAGCTTCCACTTGGATGGACGAGGTACTCTCCTTCACCTCCGTTGGACGAATCTTGCCGATAGACAAGTCTTGAATTGCTTCCGAAGGGTCTTTGTCTCCTACATCAATTGGCAATTTCTCTACTTGCGAGCCGTTAGATTCATCAAACTTCACATCTACGTCTCTTCAGCCTTTCGGGTGAAATTGTTGTAGACCCAGTAAGTGTGAGAGTTTGAGCCATAACCAAGTAGGAAACCTTCATGAGATTTAGGAGCAAATTTATAACGATGATGCTTATCAAGAATGTAGCACTTTGAGCCGAATACTCGAAAGTATCCAACTTGGGGTATGTTACCGGTGAGGAGCTCGTATGTCGTCTTGCCGAGTAGCTTGTGAAGATACAAGCGATTTGTTGCATGACAATCTGTCTCAACCACTTCCACCCAAAAGTGTTTTCGAGTCTTGTACTCATAAAGCATCGTTCTAGCCATCTCAATAAGAGTTCAGTTCTTCCTCTCAACAACTCCATTTTGTTGAGGCGTGTACGTAGCCGAGAACTCATGTGAGATCCCTTCTTCGTCAAGAAAGGTATCCACATTTGCATCCTTGAACTCTGTTCCATTGTCACTGCGAACCTTCTTGGTCTTCATTTCGAATTGATTTTGGGCCTTCCTAGCAAAGTTCTTGAAGATCTTTTGGACCTGCGATTTATCATCAAGAAAGAACACCGACGTAAATCTTGAAAAATCATCAACTATAACCAGACCGAATGAGTTACCACCGAGACTTTTATAAGCATTGGGACCAAAAAGATCCATATGAAGTAGCTCGAGCGGTCTTCTCGTGGTCATAATGTTCTTCACGGGGTAACTTCCTCCAACTTGTTTTCCTGTTTGACAAGCACTACAAAGTCTATCCTTGTCAAATATAACATCTTTTACTCCAAGGATATGATCACCTTTAATAAGCTTATCAAGATTTTGCATGCCCACATGACCTAGCCTTCTATGCCACAACCAGCCTTTAGAAGATTTAGCAATTAAGAAAGTTCTAGGTTGAGCCTTTTTAGTGAAATCAACAATGGAAAGATCACCTCTACGTATACCGGTAAAGACCATTTTATGGTTATCTCTACGAAACACTCGGCAATCTACTACAGTAAATAGGACATTGAAACCAAAGTCAGCAAGCCTAGATACGGACAGCAAAATGTAGCCAAGAGATTCAACGAGCATAACATTTTGTATGGAGCTATCATGTGAGATGTCCACCTTACCAAGGTGAACCACCTTACCCTTTGAGTTATCACCGAAAGTGACATACTTTCGAGGGCCGTTGTTTTCAGCAAGCTCACGAAACATATCTTTGTCTCCGGTCATATGATCAGTACATCCACTATCAAGGACCCATTCCTTTCCTCCAACCATGTAGTCGCGAAGATTAGCCATAAGACCAAAGTGTCTCATCGCATCATCAAGATCATAGTCACTATCATCATCCTGATCATAGTATCCATGTTCAACATCGTCATGTGATGGATCAACTCCTAGAGAGGGTAATTCATTAGAAGTATGACCGTAACAATGTTCATCTCTATGGATTCTAATGACTTCGGAAATGATATTGCTAATAATTCCAACATCTCCTTTTGCACTCGTAAGATTAGTAAGCTCAAAAAAGCAATCACCAAACTTGGGATCATTAGAACTCATCTTACTCAAGGCAATAGACTTATGAAGAATCTCATCTAGAATTTTTAAGGAATAATTTGGGAATCGTTCCTCAAGAAATCTCCATAAGGTGTAGGCACAATCACAAGTAGGCAAGCTAGCAAGCAAGTTTCTAGGCAAACCACTAGTGATTAAATTGACCATTCTAAGATTACGGATCATTTCAATAGACTCATCAAGGGTAGGATGCAAAGGATCAACAATGCGAGCACAAGGAGTAGTAATGTACTTGGTCAAATGATATTCATTGAAGATCTCAAGCATCTCATTTTTCCACTCATGAAAATACTCTCCATCAAGAATAGGCACTCTACATCTAAGACTCCACAACATAGACTCATCCATCTTCCTCCAAAGGTGTTTAAACCAAAGCAATGGAGACTAATGCTCTGATACCAATTGTAGGATCGAGAAGAGGTCTCTAGAGGGGGGGGGGGGTGAATAGACTCTTAGCAAGAAAAGTTGCAGTTTTTAATTTCTTTAAGTTGAAGTGGAGTTTTGGCACAAGTTTGAACATTCACAATACATATCAAGCAAGCATGACAAGAGTATATGAGCAGCGGAAAGTAAATCATGCAAGTTGCAAGAATGTAAAGGGATGGGATTGGAGTGTGCAAACGCAATTGGAGACACGGAGATTTTTGGCGTGGTTCCGATAGGTGGTGCTATCGTACATCCACGTTGATGCAGACTTCAACCCACGAAGTGTAACGGTCGCGTGAGTCCACAGAGGGCTCCACCCATGAAGGGTCCACGAAGAAGCAACCTTGTCTATCCCACCATGGTCATCGCCCACGAAGGACTTGCCTCACTAGGGTAGATCTTCATGAAGTACGCGATCTCCTTGCCCGTACAAACTCCTTGGTTCAACTCCACAATCTTGACGAAGGCTCCCAAGTGACACCTAACCAGTCTAGGAGACACCACCCTCCAAGAGGTAACAAATGGTGTGTTGATGATGAACTCCTTGCTCTTGTGCTTCAAATGATAGTCTCCCCAACACTCAACTCTCTCTCATAGGATAGGATTTGGTGGAAAGATGATTTGAGTGGAAAGCAACTTGGGGAAGGCTAGAGATTAAGATTTATGTGGTTGGAATGAAGTATCTTGACCTCAACACAAGTGTAGGTGGTTCTCTCTCAGAAAATGTATGTTGGAAGTGTAGGCATGTTCTGATGGCTCTCTCCACGAGTGAAGAGTGGGTGGAGGGGTATATATAGCCTCCACACAAAATCTAACCATTATACACAAATCACCAAACTCGGTGGGACCGAATCATACAACTCGGTCAGACCGATTTAGTTCATAATGTGACCGTTAGGGTTTTCGGTGGGACCGACTTGATCAACTCGGTGGGACCGATGTGCTAGGGTTAGGGTAAAGCCTCGTCTCGGTTGGACCGATTACACAAATTCGGTGGGACCGATGTCATGTTTCGGTGAGACCAAAATTAACGCAATAGGCAATAGAGAGTTTGCAAGCCCATCTCGGTGAGACCGAATTGATTAGGGTTTCTGGCAGTGGCTTTGTCAAGAGAACTCGGTGGCGCCGGATAGAAAGTTTTGGTGGGGCCGAGTTTGACTTTTGGTTTGGGACAAATGTGGATATGAGAAAGCGGTTGAGGGCTTTGGAGCATATCACTAAGCACTTTGAGCAAGCAAGCCATTAAGCAACACCTCATCCCCTCTTAATAGTATTGGCTTTCCTATGGACTCAATGTGATCTTGGATCAGTAAAATGAAAAATGTAGAGTCCTGAGCTTTGAGCTTGAGCCAATCATTTGTCTTCATCATCTTGAAGGGGTCCCACATCCTCTAGTCCATGCCACTCCACTGTTGGACTTATGTGAAATATGCTAGATGAAAGTATTCGTCCAACAAGAGATATATTGACATTAATTACCAAAATCACCCGGGGAGCACTTGTGCTTTCACCGGCGCCAGATCTGGTCACGAGCGGTAGCAAGCAAGCCCCTCTAGCTGCAGCCCGACGCACCATGGGTGCCACCTGACGTTGCCGCTGGGAGGGCACTCGTCATGTCACCGCGACCCACCAACCGCGATGCACTCGCCGTGTCGCCGTGACCCACCAACCGTCGGGACGAGGAGGCGCCGGCCAGGCTTTGACTGGGCACGCCCTATGACAGCGACGATAGAAGGGAGCGGAAGGTGGGAGGAAGGCTGGCGGCGGCTAGGGTTCCCTCCCCGTCGCATGTGAGGGTGACGTGAAAGGGGTGGGTGGAGAGCATGCTCTCGCATGTAGTGTCGAAAAACTTTACATTATGGGACAGAGGGAGTACTAAGGGCATGGCCAACGGGCCAGGCTGGACGGGTGCCCCATGTGCCACATCGTCCTGCCGAACGCCAGCTCCGCTGAACCTGCTGCTTGTAGGGAGAAACGGGATCCCGCAGAAGAACTAGCCTCCTCCCTGCCAAAAGCACTGAGGCAGCCGCTCGGGCGACACGATGTGAGTTTCGTAGCTCTGCTCGGTTCAGTACCATCGTTTGCATGAGTTGAAAAGTGGGTGGGATAAAAAGTAAAGTGCTGACATAAAGAAAGTAGCCTCCATTGGATGACCGTGGCATAAATCATAGCTTGATTCAAGTTTATCTAGGTGGAAGAGGTTTTTTTTTTTAAAGGGGAAGCTCCCCGGCCTCTGCATCAGAATGATGCTTATGGCCATTGACGGTGTCAAAACCGGCGGATCTTGGGTAGGGGGTCCCGAACTGTGCGTCTAGGCCGGATGGTAATAGGAGGCAGGGGACACAATGTTTTACCCAGGTTCGGGCCCTCTTGATGGAGTTAAAACCCTACGTCCTGCTTGATTGCTATTGATGATATGGGTAGTACAAGAGTAGATCTACCACGAGATCGAAGAGGCTAAACCCTAGAAGCTAGCCTATGGTATGACTGTTGTTCGTCCTACGGACTAAAACCCTCCGGTTTATATAGACACCGGAGAGGGCTAGGGTTACACAGAGTCGGTTACAATGGTAGGAGATCTACATATCCGTATCGCCAAGCTTGCCTTCCACGCCAAGGAAAGTCCCTTTCGGACACGGGACGAAGTCTTCAATCTAGTATCTTCATAATCCAGGAGTCCAGCTATCCGGACACCCCCTAATCCAGGACTCCCTCAGTAGCCCCTGAACCAGGCTTCAATGACGACGAGTCCGACGCGCAGATTGTCTTCGACATTGCAAGGCGGATTCCTCCTCCAAGTACTTCATAGAAGATTTTGAACACAAAGGTAGTGTCCGACTCTGCAAAATAAGTTTCCACATATTGCCATAGAGAGAATAATATTTACACAAAACTAATCTGCTGACATATTCCGTAGCGTGACATCACACCACGGCCAAGTCTCTATTCGAATCGTTTTACTGTCCCACCTCAGCGCGTTTAGCAAGGCGGTTTCCTTGGCACGTCTTGTCAAAGCAGAGATCGTGTCCCCTCATCCACGCCTTCTTCCTCCTTTGCCTATCCATTTCCGCACACTCGAGCTCCAGCGCCCAAGTCCGCACACCCCACCTCAACCTTCTCCAGTCATGTCCGGAGCGGGAGGCAAGTGGATGGTCTCCTCCGTCACGGAGGGAAACATCAAAAAACTGAGGAAGGTTGGATACTTGTCTAACGACATTGCGCATCGGCTTCCCGAAGACGGGCAGATCATCCCCACCCCTAGGCCCCATGAGAGGGTGGTGTTCCTCCCCCATTTCCTCCACGGACCGGGCTTCCCTCTCCACCCATTTGTCCGGGGGCTCATGTTCTACTATGGCCTGGATTTCCACGATCTGGCCCCGAACTTTGTCCTCAACATCTCGGCGTTTATCGTCGTGTGCGAGGCCTTCCTCCACATCCGCCCCCATTTCAGCCTATGGCTCAAGACTTTCAATGTCAAGCCGAAGGTGGTGCGTGGCACCCAGGCGGAGTGCGGAGAAGGCATGGTGGGCAAGATGCCCAACGTCCTATGGCTCGAGGGCTCCTTCGTGGAGACCCTAAAGGGGTGGCAATCGGGGTGGTTTTACATCACCGAGCCGCGGGACCCTAAATGGGTCGCAACCCCCAAGTTCCGATCCGGACCCCCTACGCGGCTCACCTCCTGGAAAGAGATGGGCCTGTCGTGGGGTAAAAAAGGAGAGCTGACCGGACTCCAAACATGCGTTCAAACCCTGGTGGACAAGAAGCTCAAACTTGTCAACGTAGTCCAGGTTATGCTCATCCGTCGGATCCTCCCGTGTCAACAATGGGCTTTCAACCTGTGGGAGTTCCACCCGGCGCAGCACCGAACTCTGAGCAGGCTCTTCGACACGACGTACGAAGATGCCTAGAAGGTGCTTTTCAAGGGCGCTGAGGCCCCCGCATCCGGTACCGAGGATCGCGGATTCAGCACGCAGCGTCACGCTAGTGCGGTAAGCCATTTTTACCTTTTACAGGGTATTAGTTTTTCATAGTTTGACTCCATGCGGGATCTAAGCCCCCTTACCTTTGACAGGTTTGGCAGGAGACGTCCGGACAGATCAACTGTCTAGCTCCTTTGCCCGAAGGCCCAGCGGACGCTCGCTTGGCGAAGCTGCTGGTTCCGGCACCCTATGTGGTGCCGCAGAAGAAGGCCAAGAAGAAGGCCATGGGGACTCGAAAGAGTGCCCGGCGCCAGGAGGTGTCGGATTCATCATCCGACGACTCCAAGGCGTACTCCTCCCGTGAAGACGAGGAGGAGGAAGAAGAGACCTCTCCCCCTCCAGCGGGGGAAGGAAGAAAAGGAAGGCCGCCCCAACTGGGGAGGCCGAAGGGTCCAAGAAGGGGAAAACCCTTCCTCCGGACTACTCCACCAACACCGACGACGGCGAAGAGGAGTGGCCACTCAGGGCCAAGTCCCTGGCGAAATCGTAAGTATCCGGATACCAGAGTGATTCATAGTATTCCTCCATTGCACAGCTTTTCCTTACATCGAACGTGTTTATGCAGTCCACCCAAAGACCGGCTCGACGTGTCGTCGAGCGGTTCCCTGGATTCGTCGGATGTGAATTCGCTTCCGACGGCTACCTCCCCCCACCCTACGAACGACACTGAGGTGGCATCCCAACAGGTTCCAAGCCAGGAGGAGGTGGTCCTGGGGGCGCCGCAAGGCGACCTCCCAGACTCCAGGCGTAAAGGGGATAGAACCCACAAGGGCTCCAAGTCTGGCCTTGAGCCGGACACCACGCCGGAACCTTCAATGGTTCTGGACTCCGGTAGGCAGCCTCCCTCCAAGAGGAGCAAGCCTACCGAGCCGGCGACCTCCGTCCAACCGTAGGCACCGGCCAATTTGCTAGAGGTGCTTAACGGCGCCTCCATCAACGAGGAGCACCGCACTATTATGAGTGCGGTGATCCAGAAGGTTCAGTCCACCAAGAGCAGACTGACTGAAGCCTGTGCCAGCCTTCTAACAGGCTTTGAGGTAAGTGAAGAATATGTAAAAATATTACCGCATAGACAGTAGCCCCTGATGCTCTGTTCGGCGTTCGGAAAGAAAAGCCGAATAGAGGATCTAGTAACATTCACAGGAGTCTAACATAATCAAGTCAATATGCGTATGCAGGCTTCGCTGCTGGCCTCTGCCGCATTGACTGCAGAGGTGGATACGTTGAAGCAAAACCTCGCGCGGTCCGAGAATGAGCTCGGCCATGCCAAGAGGCAACTCGAGGAGAGGGAAGGTAAGTAATACCTTGCGCAAGTATATAGAGAAGATGTGGTTGCAAAAAATGATAGGATCAACGTGCTATTATAGGGGCCACGACCAAGATGGCAACCCTTAAGCAAGCATTGTCCGAGGCCGAAAACAGAGCGGCCTCGGAGCGCACAGAGAGAGGGAAGCAGGAGGCGCGGGTGGAGCAGGTGCAGAAAGAGCTCCAGGTCTCGTGAAAAAACACGAGAGTTTGGAGCTTGACTCAAAGACGCAAGCGTCCGAGCTTGCGGCAGCCCTCAAAAGCGCGAAGTCTGCCAAGGCCGAAGCCCAGAAAGCCCTCCAAGAAATTGAAGCGATGAAGAAGATAGCGGCGGGTAAGGCATTCATTATGCAAAGCAAGCACATGAAAGTGAATTACTTGTTACTTACCCGAGTCCGAAGCTCTCCAGGAGCATTCGCAGATTGGCCCCGCAGTGCGTCTGATGCTGCCGCCTACTACCGAGCCGAGGAGGGGAGCTCGATGGAGAAGGTGTTCTGGTCTCAGTATGCTGAGGCCGGACACCTGGTGCCTTTGAGTGACCAGCTGAAGCAAATGGTCGAGCTCCACAAGGTGGCCGAACAGGCCATAAAGGGCTTCATAGTTCGGCTTTGGCCTGGGGAGGCTCTGCCTGGGAGCTACTTCGGGCTGGTGAGGCGGCTGGTGGATGCCTGTCCACGGCTTGAAGTAATCAAGCGCTCCGTCTGCATCGAAGGTGCCTGTAGGGCGCTTGCCCGTGCTAAAGTGCACTGGGGCAAGATGGATGCGGAGAAGCTGGTGAAGGATGGGCCGCCGCCGGGCAAGGAGCATCACGTCCCGGAAGCGTATTATGAGGGCGTCCTGAAGGGTGCCCGCCTTATAGCGGATGAATGCTCCAAAGATGTAATTTTTGAGTAAACTCGCATTTGTGATCCTGTACGCTGAAAACTTGTTCATATGCGCTAAGGAACGCTTTTGAATTTAAAATATTACCTTATGTGCGGTCATTTATCAAATTTGAGAGATGGCAAGTCGTCGGCTTCTGCCCCCATGCCGCGAGTGCTGGGGTGTTCGGGATAAACATGAGCGCTCTTTTTCCCATTTTTGGGTCCTTCGAGGGAGGTGCTCAACACAACAAACAAGGCAATCGGACTATAATGCTTGAACACTCTCACTTAGCCATAGAATTCTATAATTTTAAATTTCGGCGAAGCCCCTAGTGTTCGGAAGACCGAGTTCGGGGCGCTATCCACGCCTAGGACGGACAAAGCTGACTCCTCGCTCTAAGCGGTATAAGTCTTTAGGGACTCAAAAACCTCTCGAACAGCGACCAGCTCTCGCCTCATCATGACGGTCAGTTTTAGCTTTCTCTACTGAGGTGCTTAGCCCAGCTCAACTGGGGCACAATCGCAGTAGTTCTCCTAGTGCTACCTTAGCCGATATAACGGAACGCAAGGTACCAAAACATAGGGGCTGGGCAAACCCAACTATTGACCCAAGACATGATTCGGAGCCGATGCATATAATGCTATAAGTTCGGGGTGCCGCACTTGTGAAAGTGTTCGGACTTCTCACACCGTATTGTGGGGTACTTAAGCCCCTGGCGTATTGGCCGTACCAAAGTGTACGGGTGCAACATGTCATTAATGACGTAAAAAAGTAATGCAATAATAGACGGAAGCTATGCATTGTTTATGTAAAAAAGCTGCGATCAAAGCAGAACGATACGAATAGTGCAATAAGCAAAAGATGGGACTATTTAACATGTCCTTTCCAGGGGCGAGCTATGGAATGGTATTTGAAACAGGTATGCTGCTCGTTATAGAGACCACCTTAGAGTTCCATAGTGCGGCATAGCTTTCTGCTTCCCTGGTTGTATTGTTTGTGCGGCAATTGTATTGCCGGACAAGCCTTCCAAAGAATGGAGTCCTGAAAATAAGACAAAATTAAGAAATCGGCAGCCCCTAGTGCGGTTTAAGCCGCGTTTCGGGCATGCCGTGATGGTGCCCCTCTCCCTGTGCCCATGGTATTTCCAGAGCATAGTTATGTACGCGCATCACTGGTTTCGCAAGTTCGCGAGGGCTGGGGTTGGGGCCGCATTGCTACGCTTGCTCGGAACGTGCCAGGCGGTCTTGTTTTAGGTTACTCCGGGCGCGCTTGACGGTGTCCAGACGTTTAATGGCCGGACTGGAGAATTGCCTTGAGAGGTTGCTTTGTACTTCCGCTGCGATAGCTGCCGTATGCTCCTCCATTTGGAGAGAGCGTTTGGTGTTTCCATTGACCATGATGACTCCTCGAGGGCCTCGCATCTTGAGCTTGAGGTATGCGTAGTGCGGCACTGCATTGAACTTAGCAAATGCGGTTCACCCGAGCAGTGCGTGATAGCCACTGCGGAACGGGACTATGTGGAAGATTAACTCCTCGCTTCGGAAATTATCCGGAGATCCGAAGACCACTTCCAGTGTAACTGAGCCTGTACAGTTGGCCTCTACACCTGGTATGACGCCTTTAAAGGTCGTTTTAGTGGGTTTAATCCTCGAGGGATCGATGCCCATTTTCCGCACTGTATCCTGGTAAAGCAGGTTCAGGCTGCTGCCGCCGTCCATAAGGACTCTAGTGAGGTGAAATCCGTCAATAATTGGGTCTAGAACCAATGCGGCGAATCCGCCATGACGGATGCTAGTGGGGTGGTTCCTTCGATCAAAAGTGATCGGGCAGGAAGACCATGGGTTGAACTTTGGGGCGACTGGCTCCATCGTGTATACGTCCCTTAGCGCACGCTTCCGCTCCCTCTTGGGGACGTGGGTTGCGTATATCATGTTCATCGTCCGCACTTGTGGGGGAAAACCTTTCTGTCCACTGTTGTTCGGCAGCCGGGGCTCCTCCTCGTCATCGCTATGCAGCCCCTTGTCTTTGCTTTCGGCATATAACTTGCCTGCCTGCTTGAACACCCAAGAATCCCTGTTGGTGTGATTGGCTGGTTTTTTGGGGGTGCCATGTATCTGGCATGAGCGGTCGAGTATTCGGTCCAAACTGGACAGGCCCGGAGTATTTCTTTTGAATGGCTTTTTCCGCTGACCGGGTTTAGAGCCACTGAATCCGGCATTAACTGCCGTATCCTCAATATTGTCGCCATTAATGCGGCGCTTTTGCTTGTTGCGACGCGACCTGCCACTGCTGTTCTTGGTATCCGAATTACCAGGGCTCTTGGTCATGTTATTGCTGCGAGCTAGCCAGCTGTCTTCTCCCGCGCAAAAGCGGGTCATAAGTGTCGTGAGGGCTGCCATAGATTTCGGCTTTTCCTGTCCTAGGTGCCGTGCAAGCCACTCATCGCGGATGTTATGCTTGAAGGCTGCTAGGGCCTCTGCGTCCGGACAGTCGACGATTTGATTTTTCTTGGTTACGAACCATGTACAGAATTGTCTGGCCGATTCCTCTGGCTGCTGAATTATGTGGCTTAGGTCATCGGTGTCTGGTGGTCGCACATAAGTGCCCTGGAAATTGTCGAGGAATGCGGCTTCCAGGTCCTCCAAACAACCAATTGATTCTGCTGGCAAGCTACTAAGCCAATGCCGAGCTGGTCCTTTAAGCTTGAGTGGGAGGTATTTGATGGCGTGTAGGTCATCACCGCGGGCCATGTGGATATGAAGGAGATAGTCCTTGATCCATACTGCAGGGTCTGTTGTGCCATCGTATGATTCGATGTTCACAGGTTTGAAACCCTCGGGGATTTGATGATCCATTACTTCATCTGTGAAGCATAGTGGGTCTGCGGCGCCTCTATATTGGGCTATATCACGACGCAGCTCAAACGAGTTTTGTCTACTGTGTTCGGCCTGGTCGGATTTACTATATCCGGAGTGATGATTACCGTCTCGAGCCGTGGGGCACCCACGCGATCTGTAGATCGATCCTGTTTGCCTTGCCTTGTCCTCCAATATATCTCGCAGGTCTGGCGTATTTTCCCGTGCCTTGGTATTTTTTGAGCGGCGCCGGGGTGCGGCTTGAGTGGAGGGCCGAGAGGCCTCTCTGTCGCGGCCACGGGGTGGCCGGTTGGCCGCATCATGCGCTGGTGATGTAGGTTTAGGTGCTTGCTCCTCTAGTTGGGGTAGCAACCTATGCTTTGGGTAGCTATTGGAGGGGCGTTCGAGTTCATACTGTTCGGCCGCAAGGACTTCAATCCATCTGTTGGCTAGCAAATCTTGATCAGCTCTAAGTTGTTGCTGTTTTTTCTTGAGGCTGCTCGCCGTGGCCATAAGCCTGCGTTTGAAACGCTCTTGTTCGGCGGGATCCTCCGGCACGACAAATTCGTCATCGTTGAGGCTTGCCTCGTCTTCGGAGGGAGGCATATAATTATCGTCCTCGACCTCTCTGTCTGTCGCTCTCTCATGAGGGCTGGCTTCTCCATCCTCCCTTGCTAGAGGTGGTTGTCTTTGGCACTGTCCGGGGTGTTATTATCTCCCGTGCCGGAATCACCGTTTTTGCTTTGGCGGGATTTAGAGCGGCGCCGCTGACGCTGGCGCTTAGGCTGCTTCTTGGAGGGGTCATCCTCCGTTGTTCCATCGCCATTGCCTTCATTTGGGGTGTCCACCATGTATATATCATACGACGAGGTGGCTTTCAAGTGCCCTATAGGCGCTGGTTCTTGATCGTCTCCTGCATCGGCGTCCATACCGTCGATGTCTTCGGAGTCGAAGTCAAGCATGTCGGTTAAATCATCGACAGTGGCTACGAAGTGGGTGGTGGGTGGGCTTTGAATTTCTTCATCATCCGCATCCCAACCTTGCTGACCATAGTCCGGCCAGGGCTCTCCTGATAAAGAGAGAGATTTTAGTGAATTCAGAATATCGTCGAAGGGCGAGCGTTGAAAGATGTCCGCGGTGGTGAACTCCATGATCGGCGCCCAATCGAGTTCGATTGGTAGGGGCGCAGAGGGCTCGGAGTCTGGAGAGGAGTCCGGCTCCTTGGAGTCACGGGCTTCGCAGAGAATAGGGCTGGTGTTCGGCTCGATCGCCATAGAGATTGTAGCCCCCGAGGCGGTGACCAACCACCCATCCTCGATTGGCGCAGTTGGCTCCGAATTAAGGGTCGGAGCTGATGCAGGTGCGGCCTCCAGGGCACTATTCGGCGGCAGAGCTAGATCATGCCCATCGTGACAGTGCGGCGGGATCGGCTGCGGCTCGAATCCATCGAAGATCAAGTGTCCGCGGAGGTCGGCCGTGTAGTTCAAACTTCCAAATCTGACCTGATGGCCAGGGGCGTAGCTTTCGATCTGCTCCAGATGGCCAAGCGAATTGGCCCGCAGTGCAAAGCCGCCGAATATGAAGATCTATCCGAGGAGAAAAGTCTCACCATGGATCGCATCGCTTTTGATGATCGGAGAAGCCATCGGGCCTAAAAGTAACGACACAGAGGAACTCTCAATGAAAGCACCAATGTCGGTGTCAAAACCGGCGGATCTCGGGTAGGGGGTCCCGAACTGTGCGTCTAGGCCGGATGGTAACAGGCGGCAGGGGACACAATGTTTTACCCAGGTTCGGGCCCTCTTGATGGAGGTAAAACCCTATGTCCTGCTTGATTGACATTGATGATATGGGTAGTACAAGAGTAGATCTACCACGAGATCGAAGAGGCTAAACCCTAGAAGCTAGCCTATGGTATGATTGTTGTTTGTCCTACGGACTAAAACCCTCCGGTTTATATAGACACCGGAGAGGGCTAGGGTTACAGAGAGTCGGTTACAATGGTAGGAGATCTACATATCCGTATCGCCAAGCTTGCCTTCCACGCCAAGGAAAGTCCCTTCCGGACACGGGATGAAGTCTTCAATCTTGTATCTTCATAATCCAGGAGTCCGGCCGAAGGTATAGTCCGGCTATCCGGACACCTCCTAATCCAGGACTCCCTCAGCCATACTTATTAATAAGCAAAAGGTTTAACACAAGTCATCATGTCTCAAACAAAAGAAAGAAAAATGCTCACAAAGAGCAGAGAAAGAAAAATAAAGCCAGAACCGGCTGGCATAAAAAGGATAGGAAAACTAATTTCCTATCCTATTACATAACCGCCATCTAAACCGGTTGAAAATAGCCCATGCTACCATCTCCCATCGGATAGATCCAGTAACCATATGCTCCCTGGCCTCCGTCGGAGTGAGTAGAGACCACATATGGATCAACGCAGTGGCTCGGAAAATAACCTACAAAAAATGAATATTTGTTGTTCTGTTAAAGACCAAATCATTTCTGTAGTTCCATACTGCCCATAATAAAGTACATACTCCTACACGAATGTATCTCGCTATTTGAGAACCTATCCCGTCAAGCCATGTCCCAAATAATGTGTTGATATTATTCGGAGGAGTAATATTAAAGGCTATGTGAACCGTCCGCCATATTTTTTTTGCCAAAGGGCAGTCAAGAAAGAGGTGTTTGATGGATTCATCCTGAGGACAAAAACTACATCCTGTAGATCTTGTCCAGTTGCGTTTTGCCAATTGTCCTTAGTTAAAATGACTTGTTTATGTACAAACCACATAAACACTTTAATTTTGAAAGGAACTTTGACGTTCCAAACATGTTTTGAACTAGGAATAGAGCTAGGGTTGATAACATCCAGATACACGAATTTAATCGTAAACTCTCCATTCCTAGTTAGCTTCCAGCACAATTGATCAGGCCATTGAGAAAGTTGAACATCCATTAGTCTTCTCACGAGATGGAGCCAGGCTTCCCAATGGTTTCCGGCGAGCATCCTCCTGAAGTGAATATTGAGAGGAGTGGACCGGAGTACTGTTGCAACGTAAGCGTCTCTTCGTTGAACAATGTTATAAAGAGAAGGATACTGAAGCGCGAGGGGTGTTTCCCCTAGCCATGTATCCTCCCAGAATCTCATAGTGGTACCGTTTCCAACTATAAACTTTGTCCTATTGAAAAAAACTGATTTAACTCTCATCAGTCCTTTCCAAAAAAGCGAGTCCGTCGGCCTCACTGTCTCCTCGGACAAAGTTTTGGAATGAAGGTACTTACTACGCAGAATCTGTGCCCATGTGACCTCCATCTCTACAGATAGCTTATACAGCCACTTGCTGAGAAGACATATGTTCTTCACCTCAAGATTTTCAATGCCTAGACCCCCTTGGTCTTTCGGTCGACAAATAATATCCCATTTAGTGAGTCTGTATTTTCACTTCAGTTCATCACTTTGCCAAAAAAACGTGATCGATAGAAATCAAGCCTTTTCCGAACTCCAACTGGTACCTCGACAAAGGATAAGAGAAACATTGGCATACTCGTGAGAATCGAATTAATGAGAATTAATCGGCCTCCATATGACATTAGCTTGCCCTTCCAGTAGCTCAGTTTCTTCTCAAATCTATCTTCAATGCACTTTCGTTCTCTGTTTGTTAGCTTACGATGGTGGATTGGTATACCCAAATACGTGAATGCTAACGCTCCCAATTCGCACCCGAACAATTGTTTGTAAGCATCTTGTTCCTGATTAGCTCTACCAAAATAGAACAATTTGCTTTTATGGAAGTTAATCTTTAACCCGGTCAATTGTTCGAATAAGCATAACACTAGCTTCATGTTTCGTGCTTTTGCCAAGTCATGCTCCATGAAGATGTTAGTATCATCGGCATACTGTAGGATAGCCATGCCTCCATCAACTAGATGAGGAACCAGGCACCTACCTGACCAGTATCCTTTGCCCTTCCTATTAGAATCGTCAACATGTCGAGTACTATGTTGAACATAATAGGTGACATCGGATCTCCTTGTCTCGGGCCCTTATGTATTTGGAAAAAGTGACCTGTGTGGTCATTCACTTTAATTCCAACACTCGCTTTTTGCGTGAAAGATTCGACCTGGTGTCTCCATGCCTGATCGAAACCTTTCATACGCAGGGCCTGCTGAAGAAATGGCCATTTGACTTTATCGTACACTTTCTTGAAATCCACGTTGAAAACAACCCTGTCTAGTTTTTTCATGTGAATTACATGGAGCGTTTCATGAAGGACCACAACCCCTTCTAGGATGTTTCTGTCCGGCATGAAAGCAGTTTGGGACGGCTGCACCACAGAGTGCGTAATCTGCGTAAGTCTATTAGTCCCATGTAACACCCCGATAGATCAACTACAGTAATCCCCTTCTAATGATGCCTTGTCATCATTGTTACTGTTGCTAATATCACTTCGATTCAAATCCGGTTCAAATTTCAAATTCAAATTAAAGTCCAAAACTCAAAGTTTTCAAACATGAAAGCTAAAATGTTCAAAGTGTGGCAAATAATCCCTGGATATTTGTCACGTTGGAACCAACCACTTTTGGATTCCCAAATTGCCCCTAGGGATTTATTTAGTGGCACAACAACATCTTAATGAACTTTTTAAATTCAAACATGATTCTAAACTCTTCAAATTAACCTCAAACATTTTATGGCAGTGTCAAAAGTTGCAATACAAATTATGAGCCAAGTTTAATATTTTTGCTTAATATTTTGATAGCCTAAATAAGTACACACAGTGACATATATGAGAAAACCGAATACATAAAGGCAAAAATAAAAATAGGGAGAAGGCCCCCTGGCCCAACGGGGCCAATCGGCCCAGCTAGCCTCCCGAACCAGGCCGGCCCACCTCTCCCTGCTTCTCCCATAACCCCCCCCCCACTACCCAACCGTAAACCCTAGCCCACTCTCCCTCCCCACGAACCCCACTCACTCCTCCCTTCCCCC
>NC_041390.1:195431975-195461261 GCF_002162155.2 Triticum dicoccoides | reverse complement strand
CCTCACCCCGTCATGGCCACACGCCGGTCGCGCCCGTGTAGCGCCGGCCACACCCGACGCGCGTGCCTGCGAACCGTGGCCCTTCTCGGCGCCCTCACTGCGCCCGCGCCCCGCCTCTATCCCGCGACCGCCGGAGCTCTGTCGCTCGGGCCGCCCCTGCACCCCGCCGCGGCCTCGTCCGCCGTCCTCGCCCCGCAACGCCAGCGACGCCATGTAGCGCCCTGCCGCCCCTTCGCCACTGGTCGCCGCCGTTCCCGATCGAGACCAGCTCTGCCTGCCAGGGCCTCGCGCCCCCGCTGCGGTGGCCTCGGGCATGGGCGCCCAGGACCACGCACTGCCCAATAACGCCCACCCGCTATGGACCTGGGCCACTGGCCTATGGGCCCCATGCCCTTTTGTGTAAAAAAGAAAAACAAAAAAACAAAAAAGAAAATGTAATTTAATAATAAAAATAATTAATTAATTAATTAATTAATCAATTAATTAATTAGGTAATTAATTAACTTAATTAACTCTGTTTAGTACCTAATTAACTTGATTAGTTAATGGAAACTGTTAATTAGTTGTTAGACTATGACAGAACGGCCCCACGAGTAGTTGACCCAGTCAACAGCACAGTTGACTGCTGACGTTAGCATGATGTCATGCTGACGTCATCATTTACTATTCTGGATAATGTTGAAATAAATAATTAAAATTCCAGAAATTAATAAAAACTTTAGAAAATCATATTAAAATAATCCGTCACCCGGATCGACAAACTTTATATATGAAAGTTGCTCAAAACGACGAGACGAATCCGAATACGCCCTCCGTTCGTCTATCACACATCCCTAGCATACCAAACGTTGCACTTTTCCCCTCCGGTTCATCTGTCTGACAGACGTCCGGAACCGGGAAAACATTCCCGGTTGAATTCCCCCTTCACCATATCGTGTAGCCATACGTTAGGTCACACCCGGCACAGCATATTGCCACGTTATGTTTTGCGATGCTTCTTTTCCCCGTATTTACTGTTTCTTCCCCCTCTTCTTCTCCGGTAGACCCCGAGACCAACGTTGATGCGACTGAGTACGACTACATCACCGACGACCCCTCCTTGCCAGAGCAACCAGGCAAGCAAACCCCCCTTGAGCATTCCGATATCGCCCATTTCTTTCCCTCTCATGCTTGCATTAGAACTGCTACTGCTTTCTGTATGATCCTACTCTGATGCATAGCCTGTTGTTGTTACCTGCTTTCATACCTTACCTGCTTATCCTAAACTGCTTAGTATAGGTTGGTTAGTGATCCATCAGTGACCCCCCCCACCTTGTCCTAGTTGCCTCGCTTTATGTTCGATGACTCAATCAACATGATCGACGTCCAGGCCCCGACACCGCACATCACCCCCCTAGTTGTACGACACTACAGAGTTATAATCGAGTGCCGAGGGTGAACCTCATACATCTCTCCTGATGAGATCTCTGTAGAGTAGCTATACGGTCGAGGTCATCGAGGGTGATTTCCTCCTTAACCACTTCTGTTACCGCTCTGTCGTGCAACCCCTCAAGTGTGAACCTCGAGGGTGGATCCTCTTATGTTAACCTTGATGATAACATCGAGTGGGATTCACCGGGGGTGATTCCTCGGGTTTTCCCCTTGGTGTTAGACACACCGTTACTATGGTTACTATGACTTTACACTGAGCCATGTTACTAAAGACGGGTCGACCCTGAGGGGTACCCGTGCGAGCTTAATTGCGAGTGATGTGGAGTCGGGTTGACCTGGAAGGTGCCCGCGAGATATTTACGAGGCGTGGCCGGGCATTCTTAGCCCATGCCGCAAGTACTCGAGACGAGGCGACGGGGTCACATCAATCGTGAGTCTTTGCTCGTTACCGCGCGTTCCTAATCCACTACGATTTGGATATTTGATCCGAGGGGCCTCTCGCCTGATAGCACTAACCATCACGTGGGCATAGTATGGGCGTTCTGCGTCGTATACATCAGCCGAAGCTAAATAGACGTCAGCGACTGAGAGGCGCGCGCCCGGTTGGACTGGAAAGCACCTACCTTGTTGAAGGAGGTAGCTAGGTCTGCTCACCGGCCGCGTACGCAATGTGCAGGAGTTCCCGGGGAGATGGCCCATGATCCCTGGGGGCATAGGTTTAGTCCGGCGTGCTGACCTCTCTATTAAGCCTAGGTCGGGTTGCGGCGTACTGTTTGGCCGAGGCCGGGCATGACCCAGGAAAGTGTGTCCGGCCGGAGTTAATCGAGCGTGGTGGGTAAGTTGGTGCACCCCTGTAGGGAAGAAAACATCTATCGATAGCCTGTCCTACGGTAATGGACACTTGGAGTTGTATCCCGATCGATACAAGTAGAACTGGATACCTGTGATGAGAACTGGATGCTGATGAGAATTGGATTGTGATGATAACTGGATAGTATGGCTCTGGGATCGCTTTCTCGCAGGGAGTCGAGAAAGGATCTCTGACCGAGGTTGATAACACTTCTACTACTTTACTTTATGCTACTCTACTCCCTCCTGTTGCTGCATGATGGTGGTTTCCAGAAGATGCTAGTCTTCGATAGGCTAGGCTTTTCCCCTTCCCTTCTGGCATTCTGCAGTGTAGTCCACAGATACAACCCATTCCTTTGATACAGATGCATACTTAGTTTAGATCTGATGTAAGTCTTGCGAGTACTTTGGATGAGTACTCACGGTTGCTTTGCTACTTCCTTTTCCCCCATACCCGATTGTTGCGACCAGATGACGGATCCCAGGAGCCAGACGAGGCCACTGATGACTACTACTACCCGGAGGATGCCTACTACTATGTGAAGACCGCAGACGACTAGGAGTAGTTAGGAGGCTCCCAGGCAGGAGGCCTTGCCTTTTCGCTCATTGTTGCTTTTGTGCTAGTCTTCTTAAGGCAATCTTGTTTAACTCATGTCTGTACTCAGATATTGTTGCTTCCGCTGACTCTTGTGTTTTCGCGCTTATGTATTCGAGCCCTCGAGGCCCCTTGCTTGTAATATAAAGCTTGTATTATTTTAATTTGTGTCTAGAGTTGTGTTGTGATATCTTCCCGTGAGTCCTTGATCTTGATCGTACACATTTGCGTGTATGATTAGTGTACGATTGAATCGATGGCGTCACATCCCAACCTTGGTGAAAATTTTGAAACTTACATTAAGAAGACAGATCAGCCCGAACTGCTCAATTCTCACGGCCTCTCTTTTCTTAGGAAGAAAAGTTATCGTTCCAAAATTCAAATGAAACAACTGAAGCTGCCCAGAGAATAGATCATGGAACATCGGTATCAAATCCCTTTTGATAATATGCCAGCACTTTTTATAAAACTTTGCGGGAAAACCATCCGGTCCTGGAGCTTTATTATTCTTCATTTGTGAAATAGCTTCAAACACCTCTTTCTCCAAAAATGAAGCGGTCAAAATATCATTCTCATCCGCAGCAAGTTGAGAAACATCCTCAATCCTCGACTCATCCAAGGAAACGAAATTATCCTCCGGAGGCCCAAACAGCTGCCTGTAGTAATTGGTTATGTATAATTTTAGGTTTTCCTGTCCTAAAACCGTCCCCTCGTCTTCCTCAAGCTAAAAAATTCTTTTCTTTCTATGCTTGCCATTGGCGATCATATGAAAGTATTGAGTGTTATCGTCCCCTTGGACAACTTTGCGAACCTTAGATTGTAATGCCCACTTCAGTTCCTCCTCCCGCACTCATCTCCGCGTCCAATTCAGTTTCCAACTCCGTGGTCTCTAGAATTATGGACTCGGCTTTTAAGTCTAGGGACTGAATAAGTGTAAGGAGCCTTTCCTTTTCAGCCTTATAAATCCCACTCAGAACATGCTTCCTTTGTACATGCCCTAATGAAGTTTGAGAGCTGGAAAGACGAGAAAACATGGGTATTACTTCTTTTCTATAGAAACCAGTCTTTTCGGAGTTCATATATCAATTGTGGCGTGCATACAGTTGGGTGATTTACACGAATACTCACTGACGGTGTTAGTTGTCATGCTACACCGTCTTACTTGAATTAGAAAGGGTTAATTATCCTTTTGCCCTCAGTGGTGTCCATGTGCTCAGTTTTGCCCTCAGATGCGAATTGTCCTCAGTTTTGCCCCTAGTCCGAGCACAACAACTATGATGAGGCCAAACGGCCATATTTGAGTCCATTCCGTCCGCCGGCGTTAGTGGTTGTGGGTCCGGAGCTTACACGTGGGACCGCATGGACGTGGGTCCGGAGCTGACATGTAGGCCCGTGCAACTAAATCCCGAAATCATTCTAGCTCACACCCATCCGCCCGGTCGGCTGTCCTGCGCCGCCGCCGCCACCTGCGCCGCGGCCAGCACCTGCCCCGCCACCAGCTGCGCGGCCTGCTCTGCCGCTACCTCCCTGCGCCTATGCTCCACAGCTACCTGTGATGCCCGCCACCTTCCCGCGACGCCACGGGTGGGGCGCCCGCCACCTGCTCGATCCGCGGCGCGGCCTCCTTCTGTGCGCCCGGCCGGAGCGCTCAAAGGTGGGGGGCTGCTGGAGCTATTTAAACTAGGAGGAAGAACCCTAGGGCAAAATGGTGAGCAGCGGCGACCTCGAAGTATTTGGTGAGGCAGGCATCAGGCTGGAGATCCGCCGCGTCCACGACTGCGTTCCCGAGGGGTAAGTCTCGCCTCTTGTTTAGATTGAGCTTAGTTGTGCATTTGAACACTCAATTTGAGTAGGTTTGCCCAATTAGTGTGCTGATTGCGTCTCTGTTTTTCGCCGGTTAGGATGGAGTTGCGGTTTTCTTTCATGGTGCACATTAGAAGGGACCGGTATGTAACACCCCGGATGTAACTTTCCCTATTTGTACTTCAACTCTTGCCGTTTCTGGCGTTAAGTTATATTTATTTCCTCGGGTTCGGGTCTTTGTCTCCGTGTGTTGTTGTCTTTTTCATGCATCTCATATCATGTCATCATGTGCATTGCATTCGCATACGTGTTCGTCTCATGCATTCGAGCATTTTTCCCGTTGTCTATTTTGCATTCCGGCGCTTCGTTCTCCTCCGGTGGTCATTTCTAGCTTTCTTTCGTGTGTGGGGATTAAGCATTTCCGGATTGGACCGAGACTTGCCAAGCGGCCTTGGTTTACTACCGGTAGACCGCCTGTCAAGTTTCGTACCATTTGGACATCGTTTGATACTCCAACGGTTAACCGAGGGATCGAAAAGGCCTCGTGTGTGTTGCAGCCCAACATCCCTCCAATTTGGCCCAATACCCACCAAACTCTACTCCATGTCCTAGAGCGTTCGATCACGATCGCGTGGCCGAAAACCGCACCTCATTTGGACTCTCCTAGCTCCCTCTATGCCTATATATACCTCCCCCTTCTAAAAAAAATCCCGGATCCCCTCTCCCCGAAACCCTAAATCTCAGATCCGCCGCCGCCGGACACGTCCGACGGGGCCGGACACGTCCGTCCGACCCAGCCGCCAGCCTCCACGTGTCCCTTGCGGGACCGCTTCGCCGCCGCCACCGCTGAGGCCCGCCGAGCCCAGCGCGGGCCCCCGCGGCCCAGTTCCTCGCCCCGCCGCCCGGCTCGTCCCGCTGCCCGCGCCCTCGCCGGCTTCCTCGACTCCGGCGCCGCCCCGCCAGCCGCCGCCGCCCTCCTCCTCGCCGGCGCAGCCGCCACCTCGCCGGCGCGAGCCAGCCGCCGCCCGTGCTCGCTGCCACCGGTCCCCGCGCCGCCCTGCTCCATCCTCCACCTCACCGGCTCCCCGCTCCGGCGCCACCCCGGCGACCCCGAGCCCTGGCCGGTCCTCCCTCCTCCTCCGGCGAGAAGCTCCGGCGAGAGCCTGGCCACCACGGTTCGCGCGCCGCCCCGATCTAGATCTGTTTTCAGGGTTGACCTAATTTTTTTCACTGTCCCGGATATTTTTAGTTCATATGCCCCTGTCCGCGACCTCGTAACTTTGCATCCGTAGCTCTGATTTGGGCATATAGCATATCAAAATGTTCATCTCAGAGAGTACATCATTTCATTCCATTGCATCATTTCAATTTGAGCTCATCTTGATGCCCGAAATGCTGTTAGAAGAGGGCTACTTGAGTTAATTGTCAGATCTGTTACTCCGTTTAGCACTTTTGTCATTTTTGCCATGATTAATGTGTGCATGATATGCCCGTGAGTTCTTCATATATTTTGTTAAGGGTTTTGTAATCTTTCCAGAGGTGCAACCCATGTATTTTTAGGATGTGTGTGGTGACTTGTGCAAGCTTGCAAAGTGGTGCACTTGCTAATTCTGTTTTCAGGGACTTGGTAGTTTCACTAAGTCCTGGGATTGTTTATCTCACGATGCCATATGTTCATGTTGTTTCCTAGTGATCCGTGCCTCTTTTGAGGATGATCAGTAAGGGAGTTTTGTTAATATTGTAGTGCTCTATCCATCCGTGTCATTGTTTGCAATTATGGAGCACCCTAGCTTGAGTCAATAGAGCTCTACTTTTGCTTCGTTGCGAATCTGGGCAGATCGTCAACTTGTTTACGATTTTGCCGATGTTATTGTAGTTGATCCGTGCATGCTATGCCATTGTTCTTGCCATGTATAGCTTGCATTTTGTGCCTTATTAAGGGATGTATACTTGTCTTGCCATGACTTGCACCATGGTGAGTGCATCGAGCTCGTAAACATGCCTTCGTGAGTTATGTTTCAGCATGTCCCAGTTTTCACTAAGTCTGAAAACTGATTATGTTTTTGCTATGTTCGTGTGCTTGTTACTATATTTTGTGATCCCTTTTGGCTCAAGGTCACTAAGGGACTTTTGTTAAGCTTGTTGAGTAGCTCCATGCAATGTCTTTCTTTGTCATGTTCAGATCCTGTAGCATGTTGTTTTGTTGCTCCGAAGAGGGCTATATGATCTGAAATTCCAGACAAGTGTTAATTTCACTAAGTCTGAGATCTGTTTGCCATTTGCGTTTTTGCCATGCTTGTTTGAACCTGTTATTGGATGATTTGGCCGTAGCTCAGTGCTAGACTTTTGTTAAGCATCTTGAATGCTTCCCTGCCATGTATTTTGTTGTCATGTTTGGTGGCTCTAGCATGTTCATTCCGTTGCATTTAGACGCCTACTTGCTGTAAATCGCAGACCGGTGTCATATTTGAATCGCTTGCCATTTCCAAACCGTAACTCCGATTCCGGCGTTCTTTATATCGTTTTCAAGCGATTTCATCTCATCTTTCCAGTGGCACACTTGGAATTCCAAGTTGAGGCCAGGTTCATGCATTTCCTGTCATATCTTGCATTTTGCATCCCGCATCGCATCCCGCATAGCATATCATCTTTGCATCGTGTTGTTTGAGTTTGCACGTAGTTGATTGTATCCTTGTTGCTTGTTTGTCTTGTTTGGGTAGAGCCGGGAGACGAGTTCGCTAATGGGGAGCCCTTTGAGTTTGCTTTCGAGGATCCAGTCAACTCTGACAACTGTGCAGGCAAGATGAACATACCCTCGAAATCACTACTATCTTTGCTATGCTAGTTTGCTCGCTCTTTTGCTATGCCACTGCTATGATGCCTACCACTTGCTTGCAAGCCTCTCAAATTGCCATGTCAAACCTCTAACCCACCATTGTCCTAGCAAACAGTTGATTGGCTATGTTACCGCTTTGCTCAGCCCCTCTTATAGCGTTGCTAGTTGCAGGTGAAGATTGGAGGCCGTTCCTTCTTGGAACATCTTTTATTTAATTGTTGGGATATCTTTATATTGCTATGTTATCTTAAATGCATCTATATACTTGGTAAAGGGTGGAAGGCTCGGCCTCTCGCCTAGTGTTTTGTTCCACTCTTGCCGCCCTAGTTTCCGTCATATCGGTGTTATGTTCCCAGATTTTTTGTTCCTTACGCGGTTGGGTTATAATGGGAACCACTTGATAGTTCGCCTTGATTAAAGCTTTTCCAGCAATGCCCAACCTTGGTCTTACCATTTGCCACCTAGCCTCTTTTCCCTCGGGTTTCCGGAGCCCGCGGGTCATCTTATTTTAACCCCCCCCCGGGCCAGTGCTCCTCTGAGTGTTGGTCCAACCGAGTAGACTGCGGGGCCACCTCGGGGCAACTTGAGGGTTGGTTTTACTCGTAGGATGTCTCATCTGAGTGTGCCCTGAGAAAGAGATATGTGCAGCTCCTATTGGGATTTGTCGGCACATTCGGGTGGTGTTGCTGGTCTTGTTTTAACCTGTCGAAGTGTCTTGAGTTACCGAGATACCGAGCCTGATCGGAATGTCTTGGGAGGAGGTCTATTCCTTCGTTGACCGTGAGAGCTTGTCATGGGCTAAGTTGGGACTCCCCTGCAGGGATTGAACTTTCGAAAGCCGTGCCTGCGGTTATGAGAAGATGGGAATTTGTTAATGTCTGGTTGTAGATAACTTGAACCTTAATTCAATTAAAATGAATCAACTGAGTGTGTTACCGTGATGGCCTCTTCTCGGCGGAGTCCGGGAAGTGGACATGGTGTTGGAGTAATGTTTGCGCAGGTTGTTCTCTAGCTTCTCACTCGTGCTTTGCCTCCTCTTCTCGCTCTCTTTTGCGAATAAGTTAGCCACCATACTTGCTAGTCGCTTGCTGCAGCTCCACTCATATTTTACCTTGCCTTACCTATAAGCTTAAATAGTCTTGATCGCGAGGGTGCGAGATTGCTGAGTCCCCGTGGCTCACAGATTACTATTACACCAGATGTAGGGCCTGATGATTCCGCTCCAGGAGACGCGTATGAGCTCAAGTGGGAGTTCGACGAAGACTCTCAACGATACTATGTTTCCTTTCCCGATGATCAGTAGTGGTGCCCAGTTGGGGGTGATTGGGACCGTTGTCGCATGTTGGGTTCTCTTTATTTTGGCACCATAGTCGGGCCATGAGTGTTTTGGATGATGTAATGTTATTTATGTACTTGATTGACGTGGCGAGTGTAAGCCAACTATGTTATCTCCCTTTTTATTATCATATTACATGGGATGTTGTGAAGATTGCCTAACATGCGACATATGCCTTCAATGCGATTATATCTCTAAGTCGTGCCTCGACACGTGGGAGCTATAGTCGCATCGAGGGTGTTAGACGGTACATGTTCGATGCAAAGGACAAGAAGAAATACCAAGGAGGTTTTGATTATCGGTTGCCAATGGCTAGTAATTGGAGTTTCAGACAATTTGGGGAGGTAATTTGTAGCCAATATCCTTGGGGTTTGCTTGATGAAGTGGTATACAAATACTATGATGGGGAAAAGAATTGGGTGACAGTTAGTAATGATGAAGATCTAGCTACCATGTTTGTTTGGCATAAAGAGAAAGATAATTTTCATGTGAGGCTGCAAGTTGATGTGCTTGAGCAGGCATTTGGACCTAGGATGGCGGGTGCAACATCTCGGGGAGAACCAAGTCATCGTAATGGCATCTCTAGCCAGAACAGTTCAGTTGGTGCACGGCGACGTGGTGGCTCGACAAGTGTGGGCAACAGCAGTAGGGTCCCCCTTGAAGTGGAGCCTGATGGCTACAATTCTGGGGTTGATGAAGAGAAGCTATATTCTGATGTTATTCGGAATTTACGATGGGCACCTAGGACTGAAAATCAAGATGAGGCTCACAATGCAGTCCGTGTGGATGATGACGCGATGGGTGAGGACGAAGACCTTGCAGCTGTTGAATGGGACCCTTTGAACCCTCATATGGAAGAAGGTACAGTTTTTGCATCCATGAATGAGTGTAGAAATGCACTTGTGACATGCTGCATCAAGGTAGAACATACTTTGAAAGTTGACAAGAGTGATCAAGTACGTTACAGAGTGCACTGTCCGACTGAAGGTTGTCCATGGAGGCTACTTGCATCTAAAATGCGGAATAGCACTAATGTTCAGGTCAAAGTGAACCGTTTTAAGCACACATGCCAGGAATCAACCCTTAGGAAGGATACAATCAGTAGAGCCAAGTCAAGATGGGTGGCAGAAGAAGTAAAGAAGTGGGTGAAAGAAAACCAGCAAGTGGGTCCAAAGGAATTGCAGAAGAACATCAAAGATAAGTTCAAGATAGATTTACCATACATGAGGTTGTTTAATGGTAAACAACATGCTATGGATTCTATTTATGGTAACTAGCAGGAAAGTTTTCAATTGTTGTATTCATTCAAAGGTAAAGTGGAGAGGACAAGCCCATGTAGCATTGTAGATATTGATCACCACACCGTGGAGTACACATTCAGGGGAGTGACAAAGACCAAGGAATGCTTTAGGAGCGTTTTTGTCTGCTTTGAGGCTTGTCGCCGGGGTTTTTTGGCAGGCTGCAGGCCTTATTTGGCTATTGATGCCACTTTTCTCACAGGGAGGTTTAAAGGACAGTTAGTAGCAGCTTGTGCAGTTGATGCACATAGTTTTGTATTTCCAGTTGCCTATGGTGTGCTGGAGACAGAGTCTGAGGAGAGCTGGACTTGGTTTTTGCATAATCTCCGCCGGGCTATTGCACATCCCAATGGGTTGGTCATTCATACATATGCCTGCAAAGGTTTAGAAGTGGCCGTGGACAATGTGTTCCCTGGAGTAGAGCATAGGGAATGCATGTGTCACCTTGCTGCAAATTTCATGAAGAAATTCAAAGAAAAGGTGTATACCGACAATTTATAGCCAGCATCTTTGACATGCAGTGTGAAGAAGCACAACTACCACTTGAGGCAGTTATACATGAATCCCAAAGTGAAAGAATACTTGGAAACACACCACTCCAAGTTATGGGCCAGAAGCCAATTCAGTGAAGTGAGCAAAGTTGACTATGTGCACAATAATCTAGCAGAGTCTTTCAACTCAATGATCCGGAAACTAAAGGGTCATTATGTGGTGGATTTGCTTGACAGGATAAGGATAGAATACATGCAGAAATTTCATTATCGTGTAGGAATAGTTGAGGCAAAATTCATGGGCCACATTATCATCCCTGTCGTGATGAATGAACTGAAGCAGAAGACAACAGGCTTGGAAATGAACATGACTCTTTGCTCGGGTACCACAACAGAGATATCATATTTGGATAAAGAGAAGAGGGAATGGAGATATCTAGTGGATTTAGAAGCTAGAACTTGCAGTTGTAGGCAATGGCAGATAACTGGGTTGCCATGCATTCATGCCTTGTTTTTCATCACTTCTCTCCCAGGTCCAGCAGGGAACATACAGCAGTATGTGCATGATTACTACTCTGTTGCAAGGTTCAAAGCCACATATGCTTATGCCTTGCCTGCTATGGAGGGAAAACAACAATGGGACATGGTGGACCCTAGATTCAAGCTTTGCACTCCAATTCTGAAGAGAGCAGCAGGTAGACCAAGGAAGAGTCGAATCAGACCTCGCAGCGAAGGAGCTGGACTTGGAGCGAGGAAGCGTAAGTGCACAAGGTGTGGTGGGTCTGGTCATTTTGGTAAGTATTGTGATAACACAGTAGATCCAGCGTTCAGAGAGAGTTTCGATGAAGGCTTCGATGAAAATGTTGGTCAGCAGCCGGTTGCCTCAACAGATGATGAAAATGATGGTCAACAGCCGGTTGCATCATATGAGGATTTTGACGAGGTTCCAAATGATGATGGTCAACAGCCGCATGATTTTGACGATGATCCAAAATATCCTCCAAATAATGATTCAAGTGAGGCTCCAAATGGTGATCCAAGTGAGGCTCTAAATGGTGATCATGGTGATCCAAGTGAGGCTCCAAATGATGATCCAAGTGACGCTCCAAATGGTGACCACCCTTCTATTGTTGTGAGTTCTGCTAGGTATGTAAATCTTGCAAGGGTCAAATACTACTGTACATCTATCACTTGACATGATCTCATTACCGTTTATGTTTTGCACAGCTCTATGGTAGGTTTGAAGAAGACGTGCAAGGTACCGACAACCAAGAGAAGAAGAGAAGAAACAATGAGCACAAGGTGCACGAGGGGCAAAGTGATGGCAAGAAGCTCAAGGAACAGACAGAAGCCCCAACGCTATCTATGAATAATTATGAAACATTATGAATAAGGGATGATGTTGTATTATGAAACATTTATCACTTGACATGTTGTATTTCTGTTGGATGATGTTGGACCTATGTTAGAAGTATGTTTGACATGATGTTTAAATATTTGTTGGATGATGTTTGAATGAGCACATGGTTTTTCCTTTTTTGATTTTTTTGAATTTTGTTTTGCTCATTTAAATTCTGGTCAAACCTAACTTTGACCAAGATTTAAACAAGTCTAAAACATCAAAATGAAAAACTAAGCCTGGATACTTCTTAGTCAATCCAAAAGGAAGTTGTGGTGAGCTTTTTGAAATTTTCATGAAAAATGTGCTAAAAAGAGGGGTCCAAAGGTAGGGTAAACGACCTCATTTCTAAGCAAAAAAAATTTCGACCTTGTCTAAATCAGCCAAATAACTTTCCTACACATATATTCTATATGTACAGACTATGTGCGCTGGTTTTTCCATTTTTTGATTTTTTTTTTAATTTGTTTTGCTCATTTGAATTCTGGTCAAACTTAACTTTGACCAAGATTTAAACAAGTGTAAAACATCAAAATGAAAAACTAAGCCTGGATCCTTCTTAGTCACTCCAAAATGAAGTTGTGGTTAGTTTTTTGGAATTTTCATGTTCATTCCCCCAAAACACTTCTCTTCACTTCATACAAGAGAGTTTGAGATACTCGAGATATCATACAATACACATGAACTTATCATTTAAATGTATGTAAAGCTTGTTTATCAACTTAAATCGTTAGTATATGACATAAGAAGACTATGTGCGCAGGTTTTTTATTTTTCTGATTTTTATTTAATTTATTATGCTCATTTGAAATCTGGTCAAACATAACTTTGACTGCTCCAAACCCCTCCCAAACCCCGCTAACCCTAGCGCTGAACAAGGACCGTTCATCTAACCCTAGCGGCGATCAAGGACCGTCGATCTAACCCTTCTAGAAGGAATCTGCGGGGAGGAGGGGGGCGATCCGCGAGATGCAATCTGATTGGCTGGGAGATTGTTTTTTTTAACAAATACCGGGCGCGCTGGATGGACCGTTGGGCTGTCTCGTGCTCTGGGCCTGAGACCGCAGTAAATAGCCTGTCTCAGCCTTTCCAGGCCTTGCATGCATGGAGGCGGGGACGTGGGTTTGCATGCGCAGGAGGCGGCGACGTGCATGCATGCGAGCGAGGCGAGCGAGGCGCGCTAGGTGAGCTAGGCTAGCGAGGCGAGCTAGGTGGTTCAGTGCAGTGGTTCAGGGCAGCGATTTACATGCACCGCCCGGTCAAAGAGCTATGCAGTGATTCAGATGCACGCACGCGCCCCATGCATCGTTTTTGTGCAAAAATTTAAGTGTGCAAAACGTAACGGATACACACACGCATCCGGATTCACACACGCACCGTTCTCATCCTTTCTCTCTTCCTCTCCCACCCACAGGCCTATAAATGGGGTGCCTCTCTTCCTCTCCCACCCACAAGCCAGATCCGATCCTCTCCAACTTCAAACACCCAAGCGACCGAGCCCTCCCCAAGCGAGACCAAGTGAAGATGCAGTTCAACGGGCCGACCTTCAACCGTCCGCCTGTCGTGCCGGAGCTGCGCTACCCACCAGGCGTGCTCGTGGAGAGGGAGCTCCGTGTGTGGGCTATTTCAAGGTGGAGGGGTTCCGTCGGACTCACCCGCGCCTTCCTCAGAGCCGGCTATGCCCACCTCCCACGGGGCTCGCCGAGGATGTTCACCCTCAACGAGGTTCGTGACCGCGGCGGCATCCTCCTACTGCTCACGGTCACCTTCACCAACCCGTTTGACGCGCGCGAGCTCCTCGGCCAAGTCTTTTGGTCCGGCTGCGAGGCCATCTTCTTCACCGTCTACAACATCTACACCAACTACGAGCGCATCTTCCCCGCTCCAGGCCAGATGCACTCCCTTCCCTACGACGAGGAGGAGGAGGTGTGAAGATGAAGACGGTGTTGAAGGGGCGTGCACGGCCAAGGTGGAAGAAGAAGGTCATGATGAAGATGTTCAAGCCCGGAGTCAAGCTCGTCATGTTTCGTTTTTTATTTTGTTGCTTTTCTATGCCGTGTCGTGTCGTGTCATGTTTCGTCATGTGTTTGTGAACTGTCCGTGAACTTATCTAAGTTATTGCAATGGTACGGTGTGTTCCATCTTATCTAAGTTATTAGGGTTTATTATGTGTGTTAAAAAATGTCCGTGCCCAAACATATCATTTCTTTCCTAAACAAGTCATGAAGTTCGAGAACTTGTGGTTTTCATTAATGAAAATCGGAGGGGGTGAGAAGCCCTCTGTTTCATTCAAACAAAAAGTCATGAACTAACATGCAAATTTATTCCCTTTAAATCCTAAACTAAGTGCCACTCTAACCCTAAACCAAGTGCCACTCTGACCAAAATCATGTGGTAGTGCAACATACATTTTCAACCTTCCAACCCTCCAAAATTTAAGTGCAAAACAATGGAAAACCACTCTCACACGTGTGCAAACATTTACGTCTCACTATTTTTTTAACAAAAAATTCACAATCTCACTATGTATACCTTCCTTCCCTATCCATGTCAAAGTCTTGGCATCTGTCCTAGCGGTTACCAGCGCATCCCTAAACACCACAAACCCACGCGGTCCTGGGTTCGAGTCCCCAGCCGCACCAATTTTTTGTGCATTTTCCGCCCTTCCTTTTTTTAGACAAATTATGTTTTTCTCAATGTAATGCCCTTAAAAATTGTTCATTTATTTTGGCACCTGGCGTAAACCTCTACCACAGCTGAGGCACATTTTCCATGACATTTTGGTCTTTGATTTAAATCACGGTGTATTTGAATTGGATTAATTAACAGCTCCAAAAAATTTCTAACCTTAATTGTTTGGCTTCGGAATAATTCAATTAGCTTCCACAAAAAGTTCCAGCATTATGATTTACTGCCTAAATTAAATCAGAATAGAAAACAGAAAAATACGCAAGAGAACCCCCGAATGGGTCTAATTGGATGCAGTTGGCCCATTAGTCTAGCTTGCACTTGGCTCTACGCTCTGAATTTGGCCCAAGAGCAACCTTTTTTTGGACAGAAAGGCAGAGCAGAGAGCTGCATTTCATTGATCAAAAGTTTCTGAATTCTTAATTTCTTCTCTTTTTTTCCAACATATTTAAATGTTGGTCACTTCTTCTCTTTTTGTTTCAACATTTAAACAACTTTAACCAACATTTAAACTAGGTAGATTTCTCAAACAATTTCAAGATTACAAATTCCTCCATAATTCATGGCTTTCCATACATTTTCAACATTACAACCAGTGCGATTACCATACCTACAAATGCCCAAAAGTATTTGCAAATGGGTATTGGTAGTGCTTGATCTTCAAGCTTCCTAACCTTCTTCTTCAACATCCTAAGCTCAACAGCTAGCTCTCTGTCAGTGCGTGCTTCGCCCTCCATCTCTTCTTACGGAGCTCGTGGTGCGGCCACTGCCGTTCGTGGCAGCATGCGCAACCATTCTTCATGCTCTTCTTGCAGTTCATTCATCAGAGTCTTGGCCAGAGCATCGACCCAAAGAAAGAAGCATGTCACCTGCATGAACACCAAACAGATCAACCCATTGCTCAAAGATCCCGACCACGAAAATGATGCAATTGCCCCGATTCTTACCCCATTCTCGCTGCACACGTAGAACGGACGATTCTGGTTCCTCGCTGTCTGAGAAACCCACCGATCAACGCCCGCCCGGCACCGCGGACAGACGAAGACAGGCATGTCCACACGCGCCCGACTCTGCATCCGCGAGGTGGCGCGGGAGCTTGAGGAAGACATGGAGCTCGGAGCCGAAGGGATCTCAACGCCGCCGCGCCCTCCACTGTTAGCTTCCCACCGCCGCGCCCTCCACAGCTAGCTTCCCGCCGCCGTGCTCTCTCTCTCTTTCGCCGTGGTCACTGCCGTGCTCTCTGTCGCCGTGGTCACCGCCGCTGTCGCCCGCTTATATAGCACACCCGCCAACGGCTCTCTGCTCAACGGCTCTCTGCTGGGTCCCACAAGCCACGCGTGCAACGGTCTGAATAAAATTGGCCGTTTCTGCCGCCTGGTCCCACCTATAAGGGCCGAGTCAAATGGTTGACCTGACGGAGACGGCAGAGTTCACGGAACGAGTCGGTGCGCACAGGCTAGAGACAAAACTGAGCACAATTCGTATCTGAGGGCAAAACTGAGTACATGAACACCACTAAGGGCAAAAGGGGATAATTAACCCAATTAGAAAAGGTCACTTCCATTATCACAACAGGCAATGGTGAGTTGGCAAGTAACTCCAAATCCCCAATGACGCCAAGCCAACTACCAACACTAAAGTCGACTCTTGTACTGCTGTACTCAGCAACAATATTTGGATGGAGTGACCCGGCTTATTTGTCCCATACCCCCTCGAGCGATGCATGCTCTCTTCACAAGAAGTGACCATCTGGGAGCTCACTCTACGCCCTCATGAACTGCACGCGCTCACTCTACGCCCTCATGAACACCATGGCCGTGCAGCAAGTCGCATGCTACCTCCTCTGCATCGTCCTGACTCTGCTTCTCCCTCCGCTGCTCCTCAAGCTCGTGAAACGTGGCGGCAACAATAGCCTCAACCTGCCGCCGGGCCCGTGGAAGCTGCCGGTGATCGGCAACCTCCACCAGGTCGCGCGCGGCGGGCCGCTGGTCCACCGCACCATGGCCAACCTCGCGCGCCGGCTCGACGCGCCGCTCATGTGCCTGCAGCTTGGCGAGCTCCGCGTCGTCGTGGCCTCGTCCGCCGACGCCGCCCGGGAGATCATGAAGACGCAGGACGCCACCTTCGCGACGCGCCCCTGGAACGCCACCACGCGGCTGCTGAGGGCCGACGGCGAGGGCCTCGTGTTCGCGCGCTACGGCGCCCTGTGGCGGCAGCTCCGCAAGCTGTGCGTGGCGGAGCTGCTCAGTGCCCGGCGCGTCCGCTCGTTCCGCCGCGCGAGGGAGGAGGAGGCCCGCCGCCTCGTCGCGGCCGTCGCCGAGTCGGCGTCCTCGGGCCAGGCCGTGAACATCAGCGAGCGGATCGCCACGGTCGTGGCGGACTCGACGATGCGCGCCATGATCGGGGACAGGTTCGAGAGGCGGGAGGAGTTTCTGGAGGAGCTGGCGGAGATCATCAAGGTCGGCGCGGGGTTCAGCCTGGACGACATGTTCCCGTCGTGGAGGCTCGCGAGCGCCGTCGGCGGCATGGCGCGCCGCGCGGAGCTTAACCACCGCAAGACGTACGAGCTCATGGACTGCGTCTTCCGGCAGCACCGGCAGCTGAGAGAGGCCGTAGCTGAAGGCGCCATCAAGGAAGAGGAGGAAGACCTTGTGGACGTGCTCCTTAGGATACAGAAGGAAGGCGGCCTCGAGGTGCCTCTCACCACGGGAAACATCAAAGCCGTCATCCTTGTAAGTCCCATTTTACTACTGTCACCATTTGTATGAGAACTAAAAGTGGTCATATCATATCTCTAATCCAACGATTCTCACTAACAAGTCACAAGTCACTCCATATATCTCCTTTCTACAAACCAGAAACTAACATTTCACTGAACTTTCGTACCCTAAAGAACACAATTTTGGACGTCATGATTTGCAACATTCATTGAGATTTTCAGCAAGTTTCTGGCGATCGAGAATTAGCAAAAGTGCCGACTATTTCCTGGGAATCATAGTTAAAATCTCGGTCATATTTTAAAGCAAACGGTCCTAATAAACAAGTCATTCCATATAGTATTCATAATCTACAAACCAGAAATTGAACTAACATTTCAGTTAAGTTGCACACATACAAAGATTACAATTTCAGACTTTATAAGAATGTGCAACGTGGCCCAGATTTTCAAGATTTTGTACCGAGGATTAGCAAAACTGAAACTACTATTTCTGAGAAATTGATTTACTTCATGCACTACGTTTTTTCCTAAAGCTGGTGGATAAGTTGTGCATTGGCATACAGGACCTCTTCAACGCCGGGAGCGAGACGTCAGCGAATACACTCCAATGGGCCATGTCAGAGCTAATGAGGAACCCACCAGTGATGCACAAGGCACAAGTCGAGCTGCGAAATAGCCTCCAAGGGAAATCAACGGTGACCGAGGATGACCTGGCTGGCCTAAAGTACCTAAAGCTCGTCATCAAGGAAACCCTGAGGCTGCACACGGTGTTGCCACTGCTTCTCCCGAGGGAGTGCCGGGAGACGTGCAATGTCATGGGGTACGACGTGCCCAAGGGCACCACCGTGTTCGTGAACGCATGGGCGATCAGCAGGGACCCAAAGCACTGGGATCACCCGGAGAAGTTCAAGCCGGAGCGATTTGAGAGCACCACGGTTGACTTCAAGGGCACCGACTTTGAGTTTCTTCCGTTTGGTGCTGGGCGGAGGATATGCCCGGGCATCACGTTTGCGCAGGCCAATATGGAGATTGTGCTCGCCGCACTATTGTACCACTTCGACTGGAAACTCCCTGGCAAGGCCATGCCCGGCGAGCTGGATATGGCGGAGGAGATGGGCATCTCGGTCCGAAGGAAGAACGATCTTTACCTGTGTCCGGTTGTCCGTGTTAATCCATGTGCTCTTGCATAGCTGCTTTACTTATCGCACCAGTAGCTACCGGTCTATGCTATGCTTATGTAAGAAGTCACCCATTTGGACTATAAATGGATGTAAGCAACCGGTGTGACTATGTATGAAAAAATGTCCATTAATTTGGGGACTTAATAAAGGAGTGGAAAGTTGGAGCTGGAGCAAATCTCCCTTTGTTTTCTTTTATTCTCAACCATGTTTGTAAAAATGTCCATTAATGTAGCGACTTAATAAAGGAGAAAGAAAGTGTAATGCAAATCAGTTTTCTGGGTGCTTTCTGTATGGGTATGTACTAACTGTTACATGGTCTGTGTGATATATCAAGGCCATTGAAACTTTGATTGAAAATGAGTTGTCAAAATTTTCCAAAACCGCAGAAGGTAAAGAATCATCTTACATGATCTTGTTGTGTTCTCTTGACTGGAAGTAGTACCGTCCTGTTAAACTTGGAGATGATTTCCTTGGTGTATCACAAATTATCCTACAAGGTTATTCTTTATGGCCAAAAATATTTTTATCCGAAGCTTTGGCATATTTTTTTGGAAAAGGGGGACTTTCCCGGCCTCTGCATCGGAAAGATGCATACGGCCACCTTTATTAATCAAGCAAATAGGTTCAACACCAGTCTAAAGTTCTCAAACAAAGCTGCTCACAGAGAGCTAAAGAAGCCAAACAAATGCCACCGCCGGCCGGCAAGATAAAGATAGGAAAACTAATTGCCTATCCTATTACATGACCGCCATCCAAACCGGCTGAACATATCCCGTGCAACCATCTCCCATCGGATAGATCCAGTAACCAAATGCTCCCTAGCCTTTGTCGGAGTGAGTAATGACCACATACAGATCAAAGCAATGGCTCAGAATATAACCTGCAAAAAATGAGTATTGGATGTTCTGTTAAAGACTAAATCATTTCCGCAATTTCAAATAGCCCATAATAACGCACATACTCCAACACGAATTTGTCTCGCTGTATAGGGCTCAATCATCCCATCCAACCACGTTCCGAATAACGTGTTAATATTCTGTGGAGGAGTAATATTAAAGGCTATTGTCACTGACTGCCATAATTTTTTTGCCATAGGACAGTCGAGAAAAAGGTGCTTAATAGTTTCATCTATATCACAAAAGCTACACCGACTAGATCCATTCCACTTTCGTTTAATCAAGTTGTCCTTAGTTAAAATGACTTGTTTATGCACAAACCACATGAACACTTTAACTCTCAAAGGAACTTTGACTTGCCACACATGTTTCGACTTATGGATAGAACTAGAATTAATGACATCCAAGTACATAGATTTAACCGTAAATACTCCATTCCTCGCAAGCTTCCAACATAACCGATCTGGGCGCTGAGAAAGTTGAACCTCCATCAGTCCTCTCACGAGATGGAGCCAAGCGTCCCAACGGTTACCGGCTAAAGCTCTCCTGAAGCTAATATGTAGAGGCGTGGACTGACACACCGTCTGCACGGTCGCATCTCTTCGTTGAACAATACTATAGAGAGAAGGATACTGAACCGCCAATGGCGTATCCCCTAGCCAGGTATCCTCCCAGAATCTTGTAGACGTACCGTTACCGACAACCACCTTGGTTCGGTTAAAGAAGAGCGACTTAACTCGCATCAGGCCTTTCCATAAAGGCGAATATGTCGGTCTCACCGTCACCTGGGATAAGGTCTTGGAATGAAGGTACTTATTACGCAGAATCTGGGCCCAAGTGGCCTCGGTCTCTTGAGAAAGCTTATATAGCCATTTACAGAGGAGACATTTGTTCTTTACCTCCAGATTTTCGATCCCGAGACCCCCTTGGTCCTTAGGTCGACAAATAATGTCCCATCTAGCTAATCTATACTTTCTCTTCAACTCATCGCTTTGCCAGAAGAAACGAGATCGATAGAAATTGAGTCTTTTCCGAACGCCCACTGGTACTTCAAAAAAAGACAGAATGAACATGGGCATACTGGTGAGCACTGAATTAATAAGAACTAACCGGCCTCCATATGACATTAGTTTGCCTTTCCAGCATCCCAATTTCTTCTCAAAGCGATCCTCAATGCACTTCCATTCGCTATTTGTTAGCTTACGGTGATGAATGGGTATACCTAAATACCGAAAAGGTAACGCCCCCAATTCACACTCGAATAGTTGCTTATATGCCTCTTGTTCCTCCTTGGCTCTACCAAAGCAGAACAATTCACTCTTGTGAAAATTAATTTTCAGCCCAGACAACTGTTCGAACAAGCATAACACCAACTTCATGTTTCGCGCCTTCGCCAAGTCATGCTCCATAAAGATGATAGTATCATCAGCGTACTGTAGGACAGATACCCCTCCATCCACTAGATGAGGTACCAGGCTTCCTACCTATCCTGCATCCTTAGCCCTCCCTATTAGAATTGTCAACATGTCAGCTACAATGTTGAACAGAATATGTGAAATTGGATCTCCTTGTCTCAGGCCCTTATGTGTTTGGAAATAACAACCTATGTCATCATTCACTTTGATTCCAACACTGCCTTGTTGCGTGAAAGATTCTATCTGTCGTCGCCAAGCGGGATCAAAACCTTTCATCCTCAACGCCTGTTGAAGGAAATGGCCATTTGACTTTGTCGTACGCTTTTTCGAAATCCACTTTGAAAACCACCCCACCTAGTTTTTTTGTATGGATTTCATGGAGCGTTTCATGCAGGACCACCACCCCTTCAAGGATGTTTCTATCCGGCATGAAAGCAGTTTGGGATGGCTACACCACAGAATGCACAATCTGTGTGAGTCTGTTAGTCCCAACTTTGGTGAAGATTTTGAAACTTACATTCAGAAGACAGATGGGCCTAAACTGCTCAACTCGGACCGTCTCTGTTTTCTTCGGCAACAAAGTAATAGTTCCAAATATCAGATGAAACAATTGAAGCTGTCCAGCGAATAAGTCGTGGAACATTGAAAGCAAGTCTCCTTTAATAATATGCCAACATCTCTTATAAAACTTCGCTGGAAATCCATCCGGCCCTGGAGCAGAGTTACTCTTCATTTGAGCAATAGCTTCAAACACCTCTTTCTCAGAGAATGGGGTAGTTAAGATATCATTTTCATCTAAAGCCAACTGGGGGATATCCTCGTTCCGCGACTCATCAAGCGATACGAAATTATCCTCCGGAGGCCCAAATAACTTCTTATAATACTCCGTGATGTATAGTTTTAAATTTTCCTGCCCTACAATCGTCCCTTCTTCTTGCTCAAGCTGAAAGATCCTTTTCTTTCTGTGCTTGCCATTAGCGATCATATGAAAAAACTGAGTGTTGGCGTCCCCCTGGACCACTTTGCGTACCTTCGCCCGCAATGCCCACTTCAGTTCTTCTTCTCGTAGATGCTCTTTCAGTCTCATCTCCGCATCTAGCTTAACATGCAATTCCGTTGGATCTAGGATTGTGCACTCGGCTTTTACATCTAACGCCTGGATAAGGGAAAGGAGCCTTTCCATTTCGACCTTATACACCCACTAAGATGCTTAGCCCACCCTCGTAAGAAACTTCGCAGGTGACGAATCTTATTCTGCCATCTCTCTATTGGAGTTCTACCTCCTGAATTTTTAGCCCATTCTCTGGCTATCAGATCCAAAAAACCTTCTATCTCAAACCACGCTAGTTCAAATGAGAAGATATTCTTGTTTCCCACGCGCGTTGCCTCCCCAGAGTCAACCAGCAACGGGGTGTGGTCCGAAATTCCACGCGATAACGCCTGTACGGTGACTAGAGGAAACTTCTGTTCCCAATCAACGCTTGCGAGGACACGGTCAAGTTTCTCAAAAGTAGGAGTAGGCAAAGAATTAGCCCATGTGAATTTTCGGCCGAAAAGCTCTATCTCTCTCAAATCCAAGCTTTCAATAATGGTGTTAAACAAGAACGACCACCTGCCATCGAAATTGTCATTGTTCTTTTCGTCCCTCCTTCTAATGATATTGAAGTCGCCCCCTACTAAGATTGGAAGCTGCTCTGATCCGCAAATACAGACCAGATCCGCCAGAAAGTCCGGTTTTAATTCTGGCTGTGCGGCACCATATACCGCCACCAAGGCCCAATTAAATCCATCGATCTTGGACCTAACCCGAAATTTGACAGCAAAGTCTCCCATGACCACTCTCCGAACTTCCAGCGTCTCACATCTAACCCCAAGTAAGATGCCACCTGATCTTCCTCTCGGAGGTAGACAATGCCAATCAAAATCGGCCCCTCGCGACAGCGTATTAAGGAATTGGGGCGCAAAATTGCCTCTTCTGATTTCCAAAAGAGCAATAAAGTCCAGCCTCTGTTCGATCGAAGCCTCTGCTAGAAAACGTCTTTTAGCCAAGTCCTTTAGACCTCTGCTATTCCAAAAAAATCCTCTCATAGCTCATCATGAAATTTTTTGGTCATCCGGTTCCTAGCACTTCTACGCACTACCGAAGTTGGGTAGATTTTGCGCTGCCACTTGCGCTTAGGTTTGGGTAAATCCACCACACGGGCCTCACAACCGGTGACAATGAGTCCCTCAGAAAGGACCTCTATATTATCTTCATCCCCAGTCGTTACAGAATCATGCTCCTCCCCTGACCCGGGGGGAGGGGGGCAATATCTGCGCAAAGCGAATCTAACACCCTAACTCCCAACTGCGAAATCTCAGAATCGTTCATAGGTTTAACTGCTGCTAGATTGCGAATCATGTCTAAAGCACGATCCGCTTCAAGATCCAAGATATCATTTACTGAATGCGAGATTACATTATCATTACTACCAAGTGAAACTCCTAACTGGTTTGCATTATGAATAATCTCAGCATCAGAAAAATGTAGAATAGAGTTGGAGGTGTTAACCAACATACCAGTAGTGACCTCCAGATCACGAAGCTTGGCCGCCCGCTTGGCGCACCTTAGCTGCATGTCATCAATCTCCGGCTGGTCCTGGAGGCGATAGCTCATCCGCCGCCCCTGAGACACAGGATCTGGGATCCCTCCGAAGCGATTACCTCCTTCCTAGAGACCTGGATAGGGGTCAGGCCTCCCGCCTCACCCCCACCACTCGGAAGAGAAGGAGCTCCCGGCCCCGACCTCAGCTCCGTGACTGATGTGCGCACGGGAGAAGGAAAGTGAGGGGCCGCCTGCCCCCCTCCCTCCTTGTCGGGCAGAGTAGCCAGGCCGGCGGGTGAAGCGCCCAAGCTAACTGGCGCCGGCGGTCCCGACCCCTGAGGCAAATCAAGGGATCGCCTGCCCTTAGCTCCCCCTGACGCCGTAAGAGAAGAGTGCGACTCCACCGTAGGAGAAGAAAGACCAAAGGCCTCCTGCCCTGGTCTCTCTCTCCCCACCGACCCGACGGCCGCGTGCAGTGAAGGCCCCTCCCCAATGGTCCTCGACCAAGGAGAAGCACCAGTGGAAGAAGGGGAATAGGGGGCCTGTCGTGGTTCTAACTCTGACATTGAGGTAGGGGGATGTGTATGGAGAGGCTAGATCTCAGTTATTGGGAAGTTGTAAACACACGAGGATTACGAGTTCAGGCCCTTCTCGGAGGAAGTAACAGCCCTACGTCTCGGTGCCCGGAGGCGGTCGATTGGATTATGTGTGTATGAATAACAGGGGTGCGAACCCTTCATACTGAGGAGGGGGTGGCTTATATAGAGTTCGCCGGCCCTCTCCTGCCCTCAGTGATGCAGGGTTTAAGGTACATTTAAGGTTGGGCGTTACTGGTAATGCCCCTAATAAAGTGCTATAATGACCATAAAGACTACTTAATAGCTGACCGTTTGCCTGCGGAGTGACTTTAGGTCCCCTGGCAGTCGAGTGGTTGGCTTCATGGTTGAGTGATAACTTATTGGTCGAGTGTCTTGAACCCGTCGAGTGGGATACCTTCAAGTCGATTGAAAGGTGACTTCTTCTAGGGATGTCCTTGGGTAGGGCTCTTTGGACAGGTCCGTGCCCCTACCCTAGGTACATAGCTTCATCATTAGCCCCCAAATGGATCGAGGTTTGAGTGGGGAAAGAGTTGGAGATCCTTCCGACTGGCTCTTTGGGCTACATGAGTGCCTCGTTTTTGGGTCAATCGTCACGGATGACATCATCAACCTCTTCCAGTCGCCTTGATCCATTCCAGGCCTTTCGCCGAGTGAATTTCTTTACTTGTGACATACCGAGTGTCGGCGCGAGCAGGGTCTCCTGTTTTGACAAGTTGTTTTGCAGCCCCGGATGTCGTGGGGTTCGGATTTCGGGAAGCGCGCGGGACGGGAGCGGCCGCAGTAATCGGAAGCGATAAAGCGGAAGCTCCTCGATTTCCGCTCCACCTTTTTCGCCACGTACTGCACGCGCGTCCGCTGCGGGATTTGACTGGATTGCCTGGGCCTACCGGTCAGCCACTCGGGAGCGGCCTCTTATAAGTAGCCGGCTCGGGGTTTCCAAACAGTGTGCTCTCTTCCTCCTCTCTCCCTTCGCAAGCTCCTCCGCCACCTCCGCTCTCACCCTAGCGCCGCAGACCCGTGCGAGATTTGCCGACGACGATGGCGAAGGAGAAGACATCCGCTCTGGAGCGCGCGAAGAAGGCGGCGGCGCAGGGGAAAGGGAAGAGATCTGCTCGGGGCGGGTCTTCCTCAAGGTCTGCTCTGCCCAGCGGCTGGATCCAGGGCGACTGGATGCCGTCAGTGATCCGGCAAGAAGACCTCAACGACATGGTCGAGGGGGGAGTCATTCCCCACGAAGCTGCGCGTCTCCTGGGGAGAGAGATCGAACCTCAGCCTCGCGACGGTGAGTGTGTGCTCCTAGCCACCCATGTCGACCGAGGGTTTTCTCTGCCGCCCCATCCTTTTTTCCCGAGCTTTCTGAACTTCTTCGGAGCGCAGCTCCACCACTTCACTCCCAACTCCATCGCATATCTTGCTGCTTTCATTTCCATGTGTGAGGGTTTCTTGGGTTGCCGCCCCCATTGGGGACTCTTCAAGCACATCTTTACCTGCCGTTCTCAATCGGTCAAGAAGGCCAAGTCGAGTGACGAAAGGACGCAGGTGATTCAGCTGTGCGGAGGCCTGGCGATCCAGACGAGAGGAAAGAGTTGTTTTCCATCTATCATTTTCCCGGAGTCGGTCCGCGGTTGGCAGTCGACCTGGTTTTACTGTCAAGACCAGGCGACCCCAGGGCAGTCGACCGGACTTCCCCCCTTCTCTCTCGACCAAGCTGAAAAACCTGCTTCTCTGAAAGTGACGCCGGAGGAAAAGGCCCAAGTCAAAGTACTGGCTGGTCGAGTGGTTGAGCTTGTCCGTGAGGGCGTGACTGGTATGGACTTGCTGGAGGTCTTCCTCCGGAGGCGCATCCAACCGCTCCAGGCTCGTGACCACCCGATGTGGCTGTACTCGGGTCTCGATGACACCACTCGGGTCCACCCGGAGGAGGTTACTGACGAGATGCTGGAGGGGTGGCTGTCGAGTATCACGGGGAACAAAGACAACCCCCGAGGAGCCAGGAGGGTAATTCCACTCGACAACTCGTATGACGTGGACCGGGTATGTCTTTATGCTCCTGACTGAGATCTTGTTTTCTTCAGTGGTCTTCTTTGAGTAGGTCGATTGACTTTCGTCTTGTCTGTTGTTTTCCAGGCGACTACCGAGATGTACTCGACGCCCAACGGGGCACAGGGGCCAACTGAGGAAGGGGAGGCGAGCGGAGGTGAGAGCGGAGACGACCAAGGCGAGTGGGAGTCCGACGGTGAAGGAGAGGGAGGCGACGACGTCGACTCCAGCGAAGAGGAGGAGGAGGAGGTTGAACCCCCCCGCCCGGAGGGGCGATCCAAGCTCACACACGACCCAGCGTGGGAGCGTGGTAGGGCGACTGCTCCTATTGGGCAGTCGTCGAAACGCCCTCGGACCTCTTCTCCTACGCCGACTGGAAAGGCTCCCAAGCACCCACGCGCGACGCCGTCCAAGCTGCCCAAGGCTCTGCCCAAGATGAAGATGGCCGTCCCCACCATTTCTGGGTAATAATAAAACTTGTTTTCCTTTGTCGACCATGGACAGATCCTTGGTCGATTCGTTGAGCCAACTGACTGACTTTCGAGACTTGCAGTGCTGCTACTTCTGAGATCTCCGCCAAGGACGACGACCAAGAGATGGAGGATGCTGTTACCTCCAACCCTGGTACGATTACTGACGTTCCTCTTTGAGTCGACTGAACATTTATTGCAACTCTGGTCGATTGAATGTTTCCCTTGTAGCCCCTCCTCATGCTATCGATCTCCCGGATGACGACGACAACGAACCGCTGAGAGTGTGGAGGAACAAGAGGGCGTCGGCTGACAAGATCCCCCAATCTGCTCCGGCGTCTGAGGCCGTAGCTCGGGATGGTGGTGACACTACTCGGGTTTCTGTGACTTTCGCCATTCCTCTGACAAGTGTGCGGCCTTCGACGTCGACTGCGGATCCGTCTTCGCTTTTTGCTGTGTACCCTGTCCCTGAGGACCAAGTGGCTGCCGCAAAAGAGGCTATACGCCAGGCGGGGATCATGATGGAGCAAGTGAAGGTGGCTCGGGAGGCCAGCCAAGCAGCTTATGACGCGAGCTCGGCTCTTCAGAGCAACGTCCAGGTCAGTCGACTCAACACTTGTTCTGTTATGATATGCTGTTTGAAGAATCTCTTTTCCGAAGATCTTTGTATCTGTACACCCACTGGGTGTGTCTGCCAATTCTTGGACGAGTGGGGGCACGCTGAGTGCACCCACTGGGTGTAGTCCCCGAGACTACGGTGGACTGCTGGCAGTCGACTGTAGTCTTTATATTGTGTTGCTGTAGCTGTATTTCTTCATTCGGTCTAGTTAGGCCATGTCGAATGGGACTGTATCCGGTCGATTGCGGGCAGTCGACTTTTTTTTTTACAGTGGGGGCACGCTGAGTGCACCCACTGGGTGTAGTCCCAGAGACTACTGTTGAATGTTCTTGATTCGGCTGTAGTTTTAGAAACGTCATCATTGTCTCTTAGTTAGTCGGAAGCAACTTACTTTGGACGCCTTGTCGACTGATTTCTCTTATTACAGAAATCCTGCGAACTTGTAGCTCGCTATACTGAGTTGGAGAATCAGCAGATCCAGCTCAACCTTAACTTGAAGCTTGCTCAGGAGAATTTGAAGAAGGCGCAAGAAGAAGCAAAAGGTATGGCTGGTGAGGTTCTCCATTCTTGATGAGTGGCTTTTCTTTCTTGTCCATTCTTTGACGTTGATTTGACTCGACGCGCCGCAGATAAACTGGAGGAAGCTCTGAAGAAGCAGGATCAAGATCTTGCAGAGGCACAGAAGGAGGTCTTGGACAAAACGAGGCTTGCTGAAGAGAAAATGGCCTCGGTCGGAGCTCTTGAGCAGGAGAACTCCAGACTGAAAGCTGCTCTCGAGGTAACCAATCAAGAGGTCAGCCGACTGAAGAACGACAACGTGGCTCTGCATGACAAGGCAGGTGAGCTGGCGGGGAAGAGGAACGATCTGGAGGCCTATCTCGGTGGACTCGCCAAGAAGCTGTTCGTCGTGCTCGAAGGTAATTACTCTGCCCCGACTGTCTTGCAGTTACCAAGTCTGTGTAGGGTCACTGTCTTATTCTTGAATCGTGTTTGCAGAATTCTGTCAGATCTTTGAAGAGGAGACCAGTTGAGTGGAGCCGGGCTTGGACCCTGCTAACTCCCTTGTGAAGGACGAGGCTGCAATGAACGTGCTCCGTCTGGAGTCTCGTGTTGCCAGCATGGTTGACTATCTTGCTCGACTGAAGGTTGCGATGTCGCGGATTGACACATCACTCTGGCCTGGGACGACGCTTCAGAACGACCTCGAGTCCCTGATGGCTCGACTTAATGAAGTCCCAGGTCGAGTGGAGGAATGGAAGAAATCTTCTGCTAGATGCGGTGCTGATGTCGCTCTGTCTCTGGTCCGCGTCCATTGCAAGGAAGCGCGAGAAGAAAAGCTGGCCGCCATCCAAGTTGCCAACACCAGGAAGCACAACTTTCAAGACTTCATGGAGACTTTCATTGCTGCCGCCACTCGTATTGCAGATGGGATCGACTTGGACGAGTTCGTCACCCCTTCCAGTCCTCCTCCTGAGGAATGAAAAACTTTTATGCTTCACTTTAAATTTTCCTCGGAATGCCGAGTGGATTTGTAACCGTTAAACTCCGCCGAGCCGAGGGCTCGAGTACTTTGATCTGAGGTCTGGGACCTTTTAGGCTTTATCTGAACTTGATTTCTCTTTGAATATCTTCATGGTTTGATCCGTCGAGTGGAATTCGATCTTCACTCGGAATAACCTTGTATTTGCGGCGCAACTCCGAAGGAGAAGGTAGCAGTCGACTTGCTCCTCGTCGTCCTTGCGGATTGAGTTGTGTCCTGTACTTAGGCGAGCACTGGGCCGCAGCTAAGCCCCCGAGTGGGAGGTTTGCTCTCACTCGGTAGGATTTTTAAACACTTAGGCGAGCGCTGGGCTGCAGCTAAGCCTCCGAGTGGGAGGTTTGCTCTCACTCGGTAGGATTTTTAAACACTTAGGCGAGTGCTGGGCTGCAGCTAAGCCTCCAAGTGGGAGGTTTGCTCTCACTCGGTAGTATTTTTAAACACTTAGGCGAGCACTGGGCTGCAGCTAAGCCTCCGAGTGGGAGGTTTGCTCTCACTCG
>NC_041390.1:195431432-195431965 GCF_002162155.2 Triticum dicoccoides | reverse complement strand
CAGTCGACCCGTACTTCATTACTGCAGAGCGGGATGAATCACGCATTGTATTTGTGGTGAAGCTCTCCAGGAGAAGGGTGGGGAGGGCAGTCGACCCGTACTTCGTTACTGTAGAGCGGGATGAATCGCGCATTGTATTTGTGGCGAAGCTCTCTAGGAGAAGGTGACAGTCGACTCGTACTTCGTTACTGTAGAGCGGGATGAATCGCGCATTGTATTTGTGGCGAAGCTCTCCAGGAGAAGGTGGCAGTCGACCTGCCCCTCGTCGTCCTTGAGGATTGAGATGTGTTTGGGAGAACTTAGGCGAGTACTGGACTACAGCTAAGCCCCCGAGTGGGAGGATTGCTCTCCACTCGGTAGGGTTTTTTCAAACTTAGGCGAGTGTCTGACTGCAGCTAAGTCTCTAGGTGGGAGAACTTAGGCGAGTACTGGACTGCAGCTAAGCCCTCGAGTGGGAGGGTTGCTCTCCACTCGGTAGGATTTTTCAAACTTAGGCGAGTGCCTGACTGCAGCTAAGTCTCTAGGTGGGAGAA
>NC_041390.1:195369368-195431422 GCF_002162155.2 Triticum dicoccoides | reverse complement strand
TTTCAAACTTAGGCGAGTGCCTGACTGCAGCTAAGCCCCGAGTGGGAGGATTGCTCTCCACTCGGTAGGATTTTTTCAAACTTAGGCGAGTGCCTGACTGCAGCTAAGTCTCTAGGTGGGAGAACTTAGGCGAGTTCTGGACTGCAGCTAAGCCTCCGAGTGGGAGGTTTGCTCTCACTCGATAGGATTTTTTCAAACTTAGGCGAGTGCCTGACTGCAGCTAAGTCTCTAGGTGGGAGAACTTAGGCGAGTGCCGGACTGCAGCTAAGCCCCCGAGTGGGAGGATTGCTCTCCACTCGGTAGGATTTTTTCAAACTTAGGAGAAAATGGATTCGCAACTAAGTCACCCACTGGGGGTTTTCGTATGCAAACAAAAGCGACAACAATTATTGGAACACTCTTGTCTTTGATAAAAATGCACTGCAGGAAATTTTTCCTTATTAGATCTCGTCCGAGTGAGAATTCAAGTGTAAAATGGGCGGAGCAGTTCCGCATTCCAAGCTCGTGGTTCGTCGATCTGGCGATCAACATTGTAGAGGTGATATGCTCCATTGTGGAGGACTCTGGTGACGATGAAGGGGCCTTCCCAAGTAGGAGCAAGTTTGTGTGGTTTCTGCTGATCCACTCGGAGGACCAAATCTCCTTCTTGGAAGGTTCGGCTCTTCACATTTCTGGCATGGAATCGACGCAAGTCTTGCTGATAGATGGTCGATCTGATCATAGCCATTTCCCTCTCCTCCTCTAGGAGGTCGACTGCATCTTGCCGGGCTTGTTCTGCTTCATCTTCGATATAGAGTTCGACTCGGGGTGCGTTGTGAAGAAGATCACTTGGCAGAACTGCTTCGGCTCCATAAACCAAAAAGAATGGAGTTCTTCCAGTCGACCGGTTCGGGGTGGTCCTCAATCCCCACAGTATTGACAGAAGCTCGTCGACCCAAGCACCTGCCGCGTGCTTGAGATCACGCATCAGTCGAGGCTTTAGTCCTTTGAGAATCAGACCATTTTCCCTTTCGGCTTGTCCATTCGACTGGGGATGGGCGACCGATGCGTAGTCGACTCGTGTGCCTTGAGAGGCGCAAAAAGCTCTGAACTTGTCTGAATCAAAGTTTGACCCGTTGTCAGTGATGATGCTATGCGGGACTCCATATCTGAATGTTAGCCCTCTGACGAAACTGATAGCAGTGCAAGCATCGAGATTCTTGATGGGCTTAGCTTCAATCCATTTGGTAAATTTGTCAACTGCCACAAGCACATGAGTGAAACCGCTCCTGCCTGTTCTCAGTGGACCAACCATGTACAGTCCCCAGACAGCAAAGGGCCAGACGAGTGGAATGGTCTTCAGGGCTGATGCAGGCTTGTGTGACATGTTGGAGTAGAACTGGCAGCCTCCACACTTGTCGACTATCTCTTTTGCCATCTCATTTGCTCTTGGCCAGTAAAATCCCGCTCGGTATGCTTTAGCCACAATGGTCCGAGAGGACGCATGGTGGCCACAGGTCCCTGAGTGGATATCATCAAGGATTATCTGACCCTCTTCTGGTGTTATGCACTTCTGACCGATTCCAGTCACGCTTTCCCTATACAACTGTCCCTTTATGACTGTGAAGGCCTTGGATCGGCGGACGATCTGTCGAGCCTCTTCCTCGTCCTCCGGGAGTTCTTTCCTTAGGATATACGTGATGTACGGTATCGTCCAGTCAGGAGTGATTGCCAAGACTTCCATGATTAGGTCGACCACAGCGGGTTTTGACTTTAGTCGGATCTGTGGCACTTTTCGGTTGCGGGGCTTCTTCTGTAAAAGGATCCTCCTGGACTGACGGCGAGCGGATGTGCTCCAAAAACACATTGCTGGGAATGGCTTCTCTCTTGGAGCCTATCTTTGCCAGATCATCGGCTGCTTGATTTTTCAGTCGGGGGATGTGATGAAGCTCTAACCCCTCGAATTTCTTTTCTAGCTTTCTTACTGTGTTGCAGTAGCCAGTCATAGCTGGGCTTCTGACATCCCACTCCTTCATCACCTGATTAACCACCAAATCTGAGTCGTCGTAGACCATGAGGCGTCGGACGCCGAGTGAAATGGCCATGCGCAACCCATACAAGAGTGCTTCATATTCTGCTTCATTATTGGAGGAATCGAAGTGAATCTGGAGAACATATCTGAGCTTATCTCCTCGGGGGGAGACCAATACTACCCCAGCACCGGAACCATTCAGCATCTTAGATCCATCGAAGAACATGGTCCAGTGCTCCGAGTGAACTTGGGTCGGAAGCTGCTGTTCAATCCACTCGGCGACGAAATCTGCAATTGCTTGGGACTTGATAGCCTTCTTTGCTTCAAACTTGATATCTAGGGGAAGGAGTTCAATCGCCCACTTCGCCACTCGACCAGTTGCATCTCTGTTGTGCAAAATCTCTGACAGTGGAGCGTCGCTGACGACTGTAATGGAATGGTCAGAGAAGTAGTGTGCAACCTTCTTCGTGGTCATGTAAATCCCATATACGAGCTTCTGGTAATGGGGATATCTTTGCTTCGAAGGAGTCAAAACTTCAGACACATAATATACTGGGCGCTGAACTCTGAAGGCCTTTCCTTCTTCTTCCCGCTCGACCGTAAGTACTGTACTGACAACTTGTCCTGTGGCCGCAATGTAAAGCAGCAGAGGCTCTTTACTGATTGGGGCAGCAAGCACCGGCTGGGTGGAGAGCAGAGCTTTAAGCTCTGTGAACGCTGCATCAGCTTCTGGAGTCCACTCGAACTTGTCAGACTTCTTCATCAGTCGGTAAAGAGGCAACGCCTTTTCACCGAGACGAGAAATGAATCGACTTAGAGCGGCCAAGCAACCTGTAAGCTTTTGGACATCGTGAACACGCACAGGGCGCTTCATCCGGAGTATGGTGCCAACTTTCCCGGGATTGGCGTCGATTCCTCGTTCGAAAACAAGGAAACCGAGTAACTTTCCACCTGGAACTCCGAATGTGCACTTTGATGGATTGAGTTTGATATCATATCTCCTGAGGTTAGCAAAGGTTTCAGCGAGGTCAGTCAGTAGGTCGGAACCTTTCCGTGACTTAACCACAATATCATCCATGTATGCTTCTACGTTCCGACTGATCTGAGTGAGCAGTCACTTCTGAATTATCCTCATGAACGTGGCTCCAGCATTCTTGAGGCCGAAGGGCATGGTGATGTAACAGAAGCACCCGAATGGGGTGATGAAAGCCGTTTTGATCTCGTCGGGTCCATACAGACGGATCTGATGGTACCCTGAATAAGCATCTAGAAAAGACAAACGCTCACACCCCGCGGTCGAGTCGACTACCTGGTTGATGCGGGGAGGGGGAAATGATCTTTCGGGCAGGCCTGATTGATATGTTTAAAGTTAATGCACATGCGAAGTGACTTGTCCTTCTTGGGGACCATGACAACATTGGCGAGCCACTCGGAGTGGTAAATCTCTCGGATGAACTCCGCTGCTAAGAGCCGAGCCACCTCCTCGCCAATAGCTTTCCTCCTCTGGACGGCGGACCGTCGAAGATGTTCTTTCACAGGCTTGAACTTCGGGTCGACTCGTAGGCGGTGCTCAGCCAGCCCCCTGGGAACTCCAGGCATGTCAGAAGGCTTCCATGCGAAGACGTCCCAGTTCTCACGGAGGAACTGGATGAGCGCTTCTTCCTATTTGGAGTCGAGCATCGTTGAGATGTGAGTTGGAGCAGCATCGGGGTCGGTCGGGTGAATGTGAGCTGGCTTAGTTTCACCGGACGACTGAAAAGCAGATTCTGAAGCAGGCTTCTTGGCTCGTAGCAATTCACTCGGATCAGCAGTCTTCTGGTACTCTTGCAGCTCAACAACTGCCATCTGAGTGTCAGCAATCTTTGATCCTTTCTGAAAACACTCCTCTGCTTTCTTCCGATTGCCTGTAACGGTGATCATACCTCTGGGGCCGGGCATCTTCAACTTGAGATACACATAACATGGTCGAGCCATGAAGCGTGCGTAAGCTGGCCTGCCCAAAATGGCATGATAAGCACTTTGGAAGTCCACAACCTCGAATGTCAACTTTTCCTTGCGGTAATTCTTTGAATCGCCGAAAACCACATCGAGAGAAATCTGGCCGAGTGATTCGGCTTTATTTCCAGGAATGACTCCATGGAAACTCATGTTGCTGGCGCTGAGCCTGGACATCAGAATGCCCATCCCTTTCAATGTTTCAGCGTACAATATGTTCAGGCCACTGCCACCATCCATCAGGACTTTGGTCAGTCGAGTGCCTTCGACAACTGGGTCGACCACCAAAGCTTGCCTCCCAGGGGTGGCAATGTGTGTAGGGTGATCATACTGGTTGAATGTGATGGCAGTCTGAGACCACTTCAGATAACTGGGTGTCGCCGGAGCAACTATATTCACCTCATGGTTAATGACTTTTAGTCGACTTTTGCTTTCGACATCAGCAAAAATCATCAGGGTGGAATTGATTTGGGGGTATCCATCGTCACTATCTTCCTTGTCCTCAACTCTGTCCGACTTTTTTTCCTTATCTTTGGACGGTTTGCCCTGAAACTGCTGGATCAGGAGCTGGCACTGTCGAGTGGTGTGCTTTGGGTAAATAAAATTACCCACCTCATCTTTCTTGGTGTGGATGTGACATGGCAGATCCAAAACATCATTTCCATCTTGATCCTTGACTTTCTTGGGCTTCCAGGGGCCTTTGGGCTTTCCCTTGAAATTTCCCCGGGTTGCGGCCAGGGCCTCCCCAGGGGCGGCTGGCTCGGCCTTCCGCTTCTGTTTCCGACTGGAAATGCCTCCGGTTTCCTGGGCGACTGCTTTCTGCTTGCCACTCCGGAGTCGATCTTCATCTTCTACGTTAGCGTACTTGGTGGCAATTTCCATCATCCGATTCAGAGACATTTCTCCGGTCCGACCGAACTTCAGGTTCAATTCTCTGTATTTAACGCCTTCTTTAAAGGCACAAACTGCTTGATGGTCAGGCACATTCTCAACTGTGTGATGCAACGTGATCCACCTCTGGATGTAATCCCTCAGAGTTTCATTCGGTTTTTGCATGCAAGAACGCAATTCTGTAAGGCCTGCGGGTCGCTTGCATGTTCCCTCAAAGGTTGTGACAAACACTCGGGAGAGGTCCTCCCAAGTGTAGATGCTGCTGGGCGCCAACTGATCTAGCCACGCTCTGGCTGAGCCCTCTAACATGAGAGGCAAATGCTTCATGGCCACCTCATCATTGCCACCGCCAATCTGTACAGCCACTCGGTAATCTTCGAGCCAAGTGTCAGGCTTAGACTCACCGGTGAACTTGCTGACTCCAGTCGCCAACCTGAAGTTGGGAGGAATCACTGCGGCTCTGATGGCTCGACTGAAACACTCTGGCCCCGAAACATGCACTCTGCTGCTGGCAGGCGCATCTCTGTTGTGGCCTTCCCGATGAGCTCTGTTCCTGTCAACTAAACCTTGAACGAGGATAGACCTCGCGTCAAAGCCTGGGTCCCTGGGGTCGACTGGAATCCTCTGCCCAACACTATGAGGGCGCCTGTCATCTCGATGCCGAGGCGCATATGACCCACTCCTCGGGGGAGGGGTTGGCACTCGACGTCGATCATCATGGTCGGATCGGTGATCATACCGCTCATTCCTTCTGTACTGGTCATGCCGGTCACCATGTCCCTCACGCCTCGGGGGCGATCTCGGGCTGTGAGCTGACTCGACTATATCTGTTGCAATGGATCGACTGTGGATCCTATTCCGCGACTGAGAAACAGCGGAATTCTGGTTTCCCGCCTCCCGGAGCAACGCTCTGATCTGCAACAAGCCCCTGCCAGCCTCCGACTGGGAGGGCTGAATCGATTCTGCTATACGGGCCACGGCAGCCAAATTCTGAACTGGGGTTCGGTATACTTGCGTCGGCAGGAAGAGCTGACGTCGACTAGACTCGGGAGCCCGCTGACGCGCTTGCTCGTCGAGTGCTCGCTGGAGATTCTCCAGTCGAGTGCGCTCGGCCAAATTAGCCAAGCGCGCGTCCTCCAAGGCCCGGGCCTCGGGGGTCTCTCCGACGATAGGAGTGTGGAGTGCGTCCATGTTTCGGCGGCGAAGCTCCTCTCGCTGTAATGACGTGAGAGGTTCGGGGAGATACTCATCGTGGGGGTGCGACGGGTCGCCCCCACCCGCGCCTCCATCAGCGCGAGGGAAACTGGGAGGACTGTGCGTTCCATCGACCGCCAGAACCTCAGCCGTTGGGTCGCTGCTGTCGCACTCAGATGCGGTCTCCACGGAGCCAGTCGAACATGCCGCAGAGGGATTCGTCGGGCTCGATTGCCGCGACTTGTGGGGCGGCCGACTGGCGAGCCACGGCATGCCTCACCCACCTCTGAAGTCTCGACCGACCGGAGCGCTTGCACCGGTGGGAGACAGAGCGGGGAGACGATACAAGGGCCGACCGATACTGGGTCGACGGCTACCGCAGGAGGACGCCACGAACGCATGCGCGAAAATGCGTCGCACTGCGGACGGGGAGCGCGTCGATGTCGAGTGGTGCCTCCTGAAGCCAGGCGGAGTCGTCGGCGATGAACGTGAGCGCGCCGAGGCGGATCTCGCGGCCCTCCACCAAAACTCCGCATGAAACCATGATCAAAGGGATCGGAAAAATGGCAACTTCTCCAATCAGGCGCTAAGATTCCGGCCCCACGGTGGGCGCCAACTCTCGTGGTTCTAACTCTGACAGTGAGGTAGGGGGGTGTGTATGGAGAGGCTAGATCTCAGCTATTGGGAAGTTGTAAACACATGAGGATTACGAGTTCAGGCCCTTCTCGGAGGAAGTAACAGCCCTACGTCTCGGTCCCCGGAGGCGGTCGATTGGATTATGTGTGTATGAATAATAGGGGTGCGAACCCTTCATACCGAGGAGGGGGGTGGCTTATATAGAGTTCGCCGGCCCTCTCCTGCCCTCAATGATGCAGGGTTTAAGGTACATTTAAGGTTGGGCGTTACTGGTAACGCCCCTAATAAAGTGCTATAATGACCATAAAGACTACTTAATAGCTGACCGTTTGCCTGCGGAGTGACTTTAGGTCCCCTGGCAGTCGAGTGGTTGGCTTCATGGTCGAGTGTCTTGAACCCGTCGAGTGGGATACCTTCAAGTCGATTGAAAGGTGACTTCTTCTAGGGATGTCCTTGGGTAGGGCTCTTTGGACAGGTCCGTGCCCCTACCCTAGGTACATAGCTTCATCAGGGCCTCTTGCTCACTCTACCCCTCTCTCTCGGCAACGCCGTCAAACCCTGCAAAGTCCAAGGGTGGTGGTGTGTCCTCTAGCGCATCCTTAGACTTCAGCCAGTCGCTCCAGAGTCTCGGAGGAGCGGATGCAGGCTCAAACGAACTGAATCTCAAAGTGCTCATAGGCGTCGACACCGAAGGGGCCTCCCCACACCCAGGTGCCTGCGAGGTGGAACTCGTCCTGTTGGCCAACTGATTCTCAACCTCATCCCCTCGCGATTCCGTGTTACCAGACCCATCATCCTTATCCTACATATGTACATTTGTCCCTGCCATAGCCTCCACAAAAAGATCTGAGTCCTCAAACTCTATCTCAAGGTTGAAAATCTCCCCCTTATAAGTCCACTTGACCATGTCAGGTACAAACTTGATATGAAGGATACTCATGAGTAAGCGTGCCACCCCATGAGCTCAGGTGAAAGCCATGTCCACCTTCTCAGTTTTCCCGGCCAGCATTCCCAAGATAGCAGCAACTCGGGCATCATGAAGCGGCTTGGAAGGCGCCCCTGAGAAACGCAACCAAACCTGAGTGAGGGGCTTGCCCTGCGGCTCAACTCGTTTCCACTCATGGAACTCGAGGATGCACTCAGTTCCAGGGACTCTGCACAACCCAAAACTGAGCATGCGCTCTAAGTCCTCCGATGTCGGGAAGTCCACATCAAAAGAATTATCCTCGAGGCGACTAAGTTCCAACACAAAGTCCCCTAGTATAAGCTCAGAAAGCCTTTGAATAATTTGTGCCTCAGACACCTCACACTTAGTTACCTTAACAATCCCTGTATATGAACTATGTGGCTCGTCAGGAATCTCCCTCGCACTGGGAGACTCAAAAAACATCATCTTAGAATAGTAGACTCCATAAATGGTGATACTCAGCATCTGATCACGCAAAAATCGGGCATGCCCCGGAGTCATGTACTGGCTTAAGACATGTATCACAGAGCTCCGTCTCACACTCAGTAATAAAGTGGCCTCTCTCGCCACACCGGTAGCACAACATCTTTTCCTTTTTACGAGCCCACTTGGATGCTCTCTCCTCCTCCGCCTTGTGAACCGCCCAGGCATCCTCCGTCTCAACGGACTCTAGCAATGGCACGTCCGCAGATGCGAGCGCAGACACCACTTCCATAGCCTGCCCGGACAGCTCCACATCCTGGCCGGTGACCTCGACCATCGGATCCACCGCGGGCGTATGAGGGCTGGGGGTAACGGTTCCTGCCACCGCGACCACCGCGACCCACACGGTGTCCTCGGTAACCACCATGCTGCATGTATTCGGGGCCAGATGCTCCCTCGACAAAACCACCAGGCGGACTGTAGAAAGGCCCGATCAACTGACCCATCTCCCTTCCATGCGTAGCCACGCCCACCATCTGTAGACGATGAGCCACGATGTTGACCAACTCCATAAGCATTGAACCCGTCATCACCCCACTTTCCTCGGGGCGGGCCATTGCCATCGTGATTAGACGTCGCCCGAGCCGCGGTCACACCTCCCTCTCCTGCAACAGGTAATGTCGGTGCGGTCTGAACCGGCACCGCTCGCTTCTGAGAAGGTTGCGCCACATAATGCGGCGGAGGCGCCGCCTGAGAGCGCAACCCCGGCACCGTAGCCGGTGAAGGCGGTCTCGGTGCAGCAGCTCCTCACCCCACAAGAGAGGGCGTTGGCGGCCTTGGCAGAGCAGCCCCGCGCCCACTGGCACGGGCGTAAGCTGCCTCAACTGAGCTGTCCCATGGCCCGCGTTCACCGGCACAGAAGCCGCAGGCGGCGGAGGCCGACTCTCCTACGCAGGCCGCACGGCTCCCACCTGCGTGACCTGCTGCCCTGGCGCGGTCCCTCGACCGGCCACACCCGCAGGGCGCGGCCTCTGAGGTGCTCCTCTGCCAGCCGGCAGCACCGGCCTCTGGCCAGGTTGCGCGCCGCCACCTCGGGCCGCCGGCGCTGCCCCGGAGCTCGGCTGGTTTTTGTTGGGGCCGACAGCCGCCACCTCTCCCCGACCCACCATCAGAGGGAGAATGCGCGCAGCTCTCCTCGGACCACAGCGATGAAAACCTGGAGCATCCCCGCTGCGTCCCAAGCTAGGGCACAGCGACGACGGTCGATCGCACGAATACCCTTGATCGCATGAACGCATGCAGGAGGTAACTCCTACGTAGCTCGTAGATCCAGCGGAGTCCAAGTTAGACTGGGCCACAAACCCAGCTAACATCGGCCCATTTGGAGTTGCCGCGCGATGGGCCTCATACCCATCGGCAGGCCGACCCAACTCTCCCACTGCCCGATCGAAGCCACCTGGGCCCATGAACGAATTCAAACGGCAAGCCCTGTTGGCTCGGATCTCACTCATCACTCTGGTCGCCAGCGCCGGCGCTGCCGCTGCCGCCGGTCTCGATTTCTTTCTCTTAACGATGATCCACGATTCTGGCCTAATTAAATCAAAAATGGTGAGGTTAGGAAGACCGACCTTCGGGATAGGACCCTTCCAAGGCCTGACCGCCGTCGCCGCCAGTCGCCGATGCACCACACGGTGCACCATCTCCTCCTTCTCTCCCTCGTGCAGCCCTATCCTGGCCGGATCATCGAGAGGCAAAACTTTATTGCTGGTCGTCATCACTTCCTCTTCCGTGTAGCCAGCGTTGAAGAACTCGCAGATCTGGTCTGAAGGCGTCGGCGACTGCGGTGATGGTGGAGACGTGACCGCATCCCCATCCGCGTTGTCCTCGTCGGCGACAGCTAGAGCCCAAAACTGGCCCCCACCCGCCATCGATCATCGGCGGAACTAGGCGGCGCACCCGCGGTCTCCCCACTGGTCTCCGCCCCAGTCGCCCCAGTCGTCATTCAAGCTTTGGCATATTGGTTCTCTTTTTACTAGCAGGAAGATAACTGCTAGAAGTAGTTGGCAAGAAAAGCATTTGATCGATCTCGGAGCATTGATACTGAAGGAAGGTAAATACAAAAAGGCATTTCTTTTATCAAATCCTACTCAAATGTAACTACTCAAATGCTATGCTAGTAAATCTATACAATATGCAATTTGCTATAGTTATGTATGCAACTAATATGGGCAACATTCTTAGATTTGGTTGATGCAAAACCTGTAGGGTTTTCCCTGTCGGCTAAACTTTCCGTTCCTCTATTGTATGGATGATTCAACCGTATTTGTCTCTTATAAGAATTGGGTGTTTCATGGTTCACATGAGATGGTTATAATGGAGTTGAGGGAAAGCATTCTAGCTAAAGAATCATAAGATAATACTATGGTTGTCATTACTGTTCTGCTGCTTTGAGATGGCGAAACATAGTAGATGTGTTGTGTATATGCTATCTACTCCTAGAATAAGGCGAGGAGATTGTTTTCTCCTCGCCCTTCTCTATATAATCTGCTGTATTTTTTTGCATTTAACTTTATCTTTGTATCAGTTGCTTCTTACAATGTAGAGAAAAAAATGTTGTTGCTGAGAAAGAATGGAAAAGAGCATCCGAAAGTACCTCATGATTAAGCAACCAGCTAATTAGTCTTGGAATGTATTTTTCACATAAAGTGCTCCATTAGGTTTTTGGCCTGAATTTTTTTATCCAACAAAAAGTTGCAAGTTCAACCACTTCATTTTTTCAGATTATAGAACATGCATCCATGCCATCCTTTTGGCTGCTAATCTAGCAACCAACACAATGGTGGACAAACAGGTGCAAGGCCAGTGAAGCAAGGGTCTGATAAAGTCACTGAAGAAACTTCCGGCCATCTTTTGTTCCCAAGGAAGGACACTTTCGTTGAATCCATGTTATTATCTGTTGTAATTTACTGCCATCTCTAAGACACAGTAGACCTATGTGTTATCATTTCTTATCTCTTTTGTTGCATCCAAGTGCTTTGGCTCATGATCATGAACTTCAGAATAGTCTGGGAGCTTCAGTGGTGGTCTCTGAGCCTTTTGTTAAACAACTGAATCATGTTGTATATACGCCTAGCTTGTTCTTCAAGATAGGTTAGTTAGAGGTGATTCGTATCTAGCTGTAGATCATGTTTATCTTGTATTCTGTTGTGATCACAACACATTGTAATCTGTAACCTCTTGACGCATATAAATACATGACCAGGGCGGCCTCTGTTGAGGTGTGCCAAACTGCATCTTTCCATCTTTTCACATGGTATCAGACCTACCTCTTCCTATCTAAGATGTCTACGACCTCCAGCCAATCTTCCTCAACCACAACAGCTGCCACCACCTCCGCGCTCGCGTCGTTCACCTCCGGCGCAGTAACCACCCAATCCCTCGGCGTCATGGCATCCGCCTCGCCGTCGCCATCCCTCTCTGGCTTAGTCACCGTCAAGCTTTCCCACGACACCCATCTCCTCTAGAAGGCCCAGATCCTCCCGGCGCTTCGCGGTGCACACTGGATGTCCATCGTTGATGGCTCGAAGCCGGCTCCGGACAAGGTTGTCGCTAGCGCTGAAGGAAGTCCGCCGGTTCCCAATCCTGAGTACCTCTCGTGGTTGACGAGGGACCAGCACTGCTTGAGCTTTCTTCTATCAACTCTCTCCAACAACACCCTGTTACAGGTGCTCTTCCTGCCGTCATCAGCGGCGGTGTGGAGCGCACTGGAGAGGACCTACGTGACCCGCTCTAGGGCGCACATGATGCAACTCCGCCGCCAGCTCGCCACCATCCAGAAGAGGGACATGACGATGGTGGACTACTTCACCAAGGTCAAGGGCCTCATTGACGCCTTCGCCGCCGCCGGAAAGCAGCTGTATGATGAGGATATTATCATCTATCTTCTGACCGGACTCGACTCCAGCTATGATCTGCTCGTCACCTCGGTCACCACGAGGGCAGAGGCGATCTCCCTCAACGATCTGTACTCTCATCTGCTGAACTTTGAGATCCGTCATCAACACCACGATCACATCCTCCAGCTCCCCGGATCAGGCGGCTCCTCTGCGAACCACATCAGCCGCGGCGCTGGCGGCAACGGCAGTGGTGGCGGCGGTGCAGGTGGCAACCGCAACTGCAACCCTGGAGGCAGCCGCAACCGCAACATAGGAGGTGGTGGTGGCGGTAACAGCGGCAGCAACAACCGCAGCTGCGGTTCCCCGGGACACAACCACAACTGTGGTGACCCGAGCCACAACCACGGCCGTGCCTGTGGTGCTCCCAACTCCGACAGGGCCGGCGGCAAGAGTGACACCATCTGTCAGCTCTGCAAGCGCCCCGGCCATGATGTCTTTGACTGCTACCGGCGCTTCGACCACTCCTTCATCCGCAAGGAGTGCTCCGCCAACAATGCCTCCACCGGCCAAGCATTTGATCTAGCGTGGTACCTTGATTCCGGGGCCACGGATCACATAACTGGCGATCTGGACAAGCTCACGATGCATGAGAGGTACACAGGCAAGGATCAAGTCCACGTAGCAAACGGGTCAGGTATGCCAATTGCTCATGTTGGTTCATCTCAGATTCGTATGTTTCATAATCCATTGATCCTTCGCAATGTCCTCCATGTTCCTCAAGCTACACGAAACTTGCTTTCCACCGATAAACTCTCCAATGATAACAATGTCTGTGTTGAAATTCACCCAACTTACTTTCTTGTTAAGGATCGGGCTTCGAAGAAGGTTCTTCTTCGAGGGGGCACTGATGGCGGCCTCTATCCCATCTCCGACGGCCATGGCAGGACACCACATGCTCTTTCTGCCGTCAAGCATACCCATACACGATGGCACTACCGTCTAGGCCATCCAGCTTCCCGGGTGGTGGATCAAGCACTTCATCGTCAAAAATTAGAATTTCTTCATGAATCAAATAAAATAAAATCCTTGTTTGTGATGCTTGTCAACAGGGAAAGAGTCATCAGCTTCCGTTTTCTAGGTCAATAAGATCATCCTCCAAACCTATTGAACTTGTTTTCTCAGATGTATGGGGGCCTGCGTGCACCTCCTTTGGAGGTTTCAAATACTATGTTAATTTTATTGATGATTATAGTAAATTTACATGGGTCTATTGCCTTAAATCTCAAGCTGATGTTTAACATGTTTTTCTCCAATTCCAAGTCCACGTTGAAAGACTACTCGACCACAAAATTATTTGCATGTAAACCGATTAGTGGGTGAGTATGAAAAGCTCAATTCTTTTTTTTGGGCAGCTAAGCATAGAGCATCATGTCTCATGCCCCCACATTCATCAACAGAATGGCTCTGCCGAGCGCAAACATCGCCATGTAGTCGATGTTGGTTTTACACTTCTTGCACATGCATCTATGCACCGTTCGGTTTTGGGACAAGGCTTTCCTTACCGCTTGTTTTCTCATCAATCACTTACCCACCCGAAATATCAACAACACCACACCCCTTGAATGTTTGTTTGGGAAAACACCTGATTACAATTTTTTGCGCACGTTTGGCTCTGCATGTTGGCCATGTCTTCGTCCTTACAACGAGCGTAAAATCCAATTTCGTTCAAACACTGTGAGTTTCTTGGGTACAACATGATGCACAAAGGGTACCGATGCCTCCATGTTTCCACTGGTCGGATCTACATCTCCCGGGATGTTATCTTCGATCAAAATATTTTCCCCTTTTCTACCGACACACCCAAACAAACTCCCTATGAATATCTTGAGCAAATCCTCATTTTTCCCTTCCTCTATGGAACGTACGGAAACAAGTACTCAACATGCAGAAAATGGCGATATTTTACCCCCTAATGCTTGGACTAATCCGGCTTCCCAGCCTGTTTTGTCGTTATTTCATGTGCATGATGATGATCCACAAGTATAGGGGATCTATCATAGTCCTTTCGATAAGTAAAAGTGTCGAACCCAATGAGGAGCAAAAGGAAATGATAAGCGGTTTTCAGTAAGGTATTCTTTGCAAGCACTGAAATTATCGGTAACAGATAGTTTTGTGATAAGGTAATTGGTAACGAGTAGCAAGTAATAAAAGTAAATAAGGTGCAGCAAGATGGCCCAATCCTTTTTGTAGCAAAGGACAAGCCTGGACAAACTCTTATATGAAGGAAAGCGCTCCCGAGGACACATGGGAATTATCGTCAAGCTAGTTTTCATCACGATCATATGATTCGCGTTCGGTACTTTGATAATTTGATATGTGGGTGGACCAGTGCTTGGGTTCTGTCCTTACTTGGACAAGCATCCCACTTATGATTAACCCCTATTGCAAGCATCCGCAACTACAACAGAAGTGTTAAGGTAAACCTAACCATAGCATGAAACATATGGATCCAAATCAGCCCCTTACGAAGCAACGCACAAACTAGGGTTTAAGCTTCTGTCACTCTAGCAACCCATCATCTACTTATTACTTCCCAATGCCTCCCTCTAGGCCCAAACAATGGTGAAGTGTCATGTAGTCGATGTTCACATGACACCACTAGAGGGATGACAACATACATTTCATCAAAATATCAAAGGAATACCAAATTCACATGACTACTAATAGCAAGACTTCTCCCATGTCCTCAGGAACAAATGTAACTACTCACAAAGCATATTCATGTTCATAATTAGAGGGGTATTAATATGCATAATGGATCTAAACATATGATATTCCACCAAATAAACCAACTAGCATCAACTATAAGGAGTAATCAACACTACTAGCAACCCACAAGTACCAATCTGAGGTTTGGATACATGGATTGGATACAAGAGATGAACTAGGGTTTGAGATGAGATGGTGCTGGTGAAGATGTTGATGGAGATTGACCCCCTCCCGATGAGAGGATCGTTGGTGATGAAAATGGTGATGATTTTCCCCTCCCGGAGGGAAGTTTCCCCGGCAGAACAGCTCCGACGGATCCCTAGATTGGTTCCGCCAAGGTTCCGCCTCGTGGCGGCGGAGTCTCGTCCCGAAAGCTTGCTTATGATGTTTTTTCCTTGACAAAAGACTCCATATAGCAGAAGATGGGCATCGGAGGGCCACCAGGGGGCCCATGAGGCAGGGGGCGCACCCAGGGGGTAGGGCGCACCCCCCACCCTCGTGGCTGATGGGTGGTGTTTGTGTCAAAACCGGCGGATCTCGGGTAGGGGGTCCCGAACTGTGCGGCTAGGCCGGATGGTAACAGGAGGCAAGGGACACAAAGTTTTACCCAGGTTCGGGCCCTCTCGATGGAGGTAAAACCCTACGCCTTGCTTGATTAATATTGATGATATGGGTAGTACAAGAGTAGATCTACCACGAGATCGAGGAGGCTAAACCCTAGAAGCTAGCCTATGGTATGATTGTTGATGTGTATGTTTTCCTACGGACTAAAACCCTCTGGTTTATATAGACACTGGAGAGGGTTAGGGTTACACAAAGTCGGTTACAATGGTAGGAGATCTTCATATCCGTATCGCCAAGCTTGCCTTCCACGCCAAGGAAAGTCCCTTCCGGACACGGGACGGAGTCTTCAATCTTGCATCTTCATAGTCCAGAGTCCGGCTGAAGGTATAGTCCAGCTATCCGAACACCCCCTAATCCACGACTCCCTCAGTAGCCCCTGAACCAGGCTTCAATGATGACAAGTCTGGCGCGCAGATTGTCTTCGGCATTGCAAGGCGGGTTCCTCCTCCAAGTACTTCATAGAAGATTTTGAACACGAAGATAGTGTCCGGCTCTGCAAAATAAGTTTCCACATATTTTCATAGAGAGAATAATATTTACACCAATCTAATCAGCTGACGTATTCCGTAGCGTGTCACACCACGGCCAAGCCTTTGTCCGAGTCGTTTCATTATCCCACCTCAGCGCGTCATGCGAGGCGGTTTCCTTGGCACGTCTTGTTAAAGCAGAGATCGTGTCCCCTTATCTCGGGATTCTCATCAATACGGGCGTGGGTAACCCAACCGCGCCATTGATTACGGCACTTGGAGATAAGCGAGTTTTACCAGGCTGGTGGGGACATGTAGTCGCGTCCACCCATATAAGGGGATAAGGATCCACCTTTTCACCTACGCCTTCTTCCTCCTTCGCCTATCCATTCTTGCGCACTCGAGCTCCAACACCCAAGTCCGCACTCCCCACCTCAACCTTCTCCAGCCATGTCCGGAGCGGGAGGCAAGTGGATGGTCTCCTCCGTCATGGAGGGACACATCAAAAAGCTGAGGAAAGCCGGATACCTGTCTAACGACATCGTGTACCGGCTTCCCGAAAAGGGGCAGCTCATCCCCACCCCTAGGCCCCATGAGAGGGTGGTGTTTCTCCCCCATTTCCTCCGCGGACTGGGCTTCCCTCTCCACCCATTTGTCCGGTGGCTCATGGTCTACTACGGTCTGGATTTCCACGATCTGGCCCCGAACTTCGTCCTCAACATCTCGGCGTTTATCGTCGTGTGCGAGGCCTTCCTCCGCATCCGCCCCCATTTCGGCCTATGGCTCAAGACTTTCAATGTCAAGCCGAAGGTGGTGCGCGGCAACCAGGCGGAGTGCGGAGGCGCCATGGTGGGCAAGATGGCCAACATCCTCTGGCTCGAGGGCTCCTTTGTGGAGACCCTCAAGGGGTGGCAATCGGGGTGGTTTTACATCACCGAGCCACGCGACGCCGAATGGGTCGCACCCCCTGAGTTTTGATCCGGACCCCCTACGCGGCTCACCTCCTGGAAGGAGACGGGCCTATCGTGGGGTAAGAAGGGAGAGCTGACCGGACTCCAAACATGCGTCCAATCCCTGGTGGACAAGAAGCTCAAACTTGTCAACGTAGTCCAGGTTATGCTCATCCGCTTGATCCTCCCGTGTCAATAACGGGCTTTCAACCTGTGGGAGTTCGACCCGGCGCGGCACCAAACTCTGAGCAGGCTCTTCGACACGACGTACGAAGATGCCTGAAGGTGCTTTTCAAGGGCGCCGAGGCTCCCGCATCCGCTACCGAGGATCGTGGATTTAGTGCGTAGTGTCATGCTCTCGCGGTAAGCTGTTTTTTCCCTTTACAGGGTATCAGTTTTTCATAGTTTGACTCCACGCGGGATCTAAACTCCCTTACCTTTGACAGGATTGGCAGGTGACATCCGGACAGATCAACTATCCGGCTCCTTTGCCCGAAGGCCCAGCGGACGCTCACTTGGTGAAGCTGCTGGTTCCGGCACCCTATGTGGCGCCAGAGAAGAAGGCCACAAAAAAGGCCGCGGGGACTCGAAAGAGTGCCCAGCACCAGGAGGTGTCGGATCCCTCATCCGACGGTTCCGAGGCGCATTCCTCCCGTGAAGACGAGGAGGAAGAAGAAGAGACCTCTCCCCCTCCAGCGGGGGAAGAGAAGAAAAGGAAGGCCACCCTCTCTGGGGAGGCCGGAGGGTCCAAGAAGGCGAAAACTGAAAGTGCAACTATCCCTAGGTGGTTTTGGTAATTCATAACAACATATAGCTCATTTAGCTAATGCTATTCCAAGATGATTATTTCAGGAAAGCTCAATGATTGGCATGGCATGGCTATGAAAGTGGAACCCTCAAAATGCTAAGGAAAATGGATTGGCTCAAGCTCAAAAGCTCAAGACTCTTCATTTTATATTTTAGTGATCCAAGATCACATTGAGTCCATAGGAAAAGCCAATACTATTAAGGAGGGATGAGGTGTTGCTTAATGAGCCTCTTGCTTCATGTGCTTAGTGATATGCTCCAAAACCCTCAACTACTTTCCCATATCCACATATGACCAAAACCCTAAGCCAAACTCGGTCCTACCGATTCTTCCTATCCGGCGCCACCGAGTTTCACTTGTCATTAGCCACTGCCAAACCCTAGCAATTCGGTTCTACCGATAAGGATCTCGGTCCCACCGAGATGGGGTTGCAAACTCTCTGTTTCCCTTTCATAACTTTTCGGTCCCACCGAAAGAGCGAATCGGTCCCAGCGAGATTGCAATGTAAACTCAGTGTTTCCCCTTTGTAACTTTTCGGTCTCACCGAGTTCCACTCAGTCTCACCGAAAGAGCAAACCGGTCCCACCGAGTTTTCTTGACCAACTCTCTGGTTAGCTAATTACCAAATTCGATCTCACCGAGTTTGTGTAATCGGTCTCACCGAGATTACGTTATGCCCAAACCCTAACCGAATCGGTCCTACCGAGTTGCATGTCAGTCCCATCGAAATTCCTAACGGTCACTAGGTTTACTATTTCGGTCAGACCGAGTTTATTGATTCGGTCCCACCGAGATTGGAAAACTGTTTAACGGTTGGATTTTGTGTGGAGGCTATATATACCCCTCCACCTCTTTCTCATTCAGTGAGAGAGCCATCAGAACACACACATCATTCCAACTCATTTGTTCTGAGAGAGAACCACCTACTCATGTGTTGAGATCAAGACATTCCATTCCTACCATATGAATCTTGATCTCTAGCCTTCCCAAGTTGCTTTCCACTCAAATCTTCTTTCCACCAAATCCAAATCCTATGAGAGAGAGTTGAGTGTTGGGGAGACTATCATTTGAAGCACAAGAGCAAGGAGTTCATTACCTACACACCATTTGTTACTTCTTGGAGAGTGGTGTCTCCTAGATTGGCTAGGTGTCACTTGGGAGCCTCCGACAAGATTGTGGAGTTGAACCAAGGAGTTTGTAAGGGCAAGGAGATCGCCTACTTCATGAAGATCTACCACTAGTGAGGCAAGTCCTTCGTGGGCGATGGCCATGGTGGGATAGACAAGGTTGCTTCTTCGTGGACCCTTTGTGGGTGGTTGCTTCTTCGTGGACCCTTCGTGGGTGGAGCCCTTCGTGGACTCGCGCAACCGTTGCCCTTGGGTGGAGCCCTATGTGGACTCGCACTACCGTTACCCTTCATGGGTTGAAGTCTCCATCAACGTGGATGTAGGATAGCACCACCTATCCGAACCACGGGAAAAACATCCGTGTCTCCAATAGCGTTTGAATTCTCCAAACCCTTCCCTTTATATTCTTGCAAGTTGCATGCTTTACTTTCCACTGCTAATATACTCTTTGCATGCTTGCTTGAATTGTGTGATGATTGCTTGACTTGTCCTAGAATAGCTAAAATCTGCCAAGAACTAAAATTGGGAAAAGGTTAAGTTTTTATTTGGTCAAGTAGTCTAATCACCCCCCTCTAGACATACTTTCGATCCTACAAGTGGTATCAGAGGTTTGGTCTCCATTTGCTTGATCTCCATAGCTTTTGGTGGTCATAGCCTTGGTTTCACAACCTAGGAGAGTATGGGGTCTAGCGAGGGAAATTATCACCGTAGAGGTCCTTACTTTGATGGTACTAATTTTGCTAGTTGGAAGCATAAAATGAAAATGCATATTCTTGGACATAACCCCGCTGTTTGGGCTATTGTGTGTGTTGGTTTGCAAGGTGACTTCTTTGATGGGAGAGAACCAAACCGTGAAGCTACCGCGGAAGAGTTGAAGATGTTGCAATACAATGCTCAAGCTTGTGATATTCTCTTCAACGGATTATGCCCCGAAGAATTCAACAAAATCAGCCGCCTTGAGAATGCAAAGGAAATTTGGGACACTTTGATTGATATGCACGAAGGTACCGACTCCGTCAAGGAATCCAAGTTGGATGTGCTTCAAAGCCAACTTGACAAGTTCAAGATGAAGGATGGTGAAGGTGTCGCTGAAATGTACTCTAGGCTTGCTCTCATCACAAATGAGATTGCCGGCTTAGGAAGTGAAGAGATGACTGATAAATTCATCATCAAGAAGATCCTAAGAGCCTTGGATGGAAAATATGATACCGTGTGCACATTGATCCAAATGATGCCCAATTACAAAGATCTCAAGCCAACGGAGGTGATTGGAAGAATTGTTGCTCATGAGATGTCACATAAGGATAAAGAGGAACTTCACAACAAATCAAGTGGTGCCTATAAAGCCTCATGTGAAGCCCCTACATCATCAAGTGAGAAACAAGACTTCAATGAAGAATTGAGCTTAATGGTGAAGAACTTCAACAAGTTCTACAAGAGTATAAGCAAAGATAGAAGCTCCAAATCAAGGTCCTACAATGACAAAAGATCTTCTAGTCGAGAGCGAAACTGTTACAATTGTGGAAGACCCGGACACTATTCCAATGAGTGTACGGCTCCCTACAAGAGAAGAGAAGATTCTCCAAAAAGAAGAAGCAAAGGATCACCACCAAGAGAGAGAAGGAGTAGAGATGATCGTTATGAACGAAGATACTCATGGAGAAGCAAGGATTCGGAAAGGAAGGAAAAATCATCAAGGAGCTACACAAGACGAAGACATCAAGCTCATGTTGGTGAATGGGTATCCGGCTCCGACTCCGACAGCCACTCTGAGAGAAGTTATCACTCCAACTCCGAAGATACTCAAGATGAAGGTGTTGCCGGTCTAGCACTTGTGTCAACCAACTCCTACGACATATTTGACTCACCAAATGAAGGAGTTGGAAGATGCTTCATGGCCAAAGGTCCTAAGGTAACACACCCCGAGTATGTTGATTTCAATAGTGATGAAGATGACTTGTTAGGTGATGATTTGCTTGGTGACAACTCTAGTGATGAATACTATGATGAAAGACCAATTAATCATGCTAATCAAGATAAAACGAGTGACAATGATAAGGAGAAGATTGAGGCTCTAACTAAAGAACTAAAAACTCTTAAGTTAGCTCATGACACTATCTTCGAAGATCATCGAGAACTTTTAAGAGCTCATGAGAAGCTACGCTTTCAAAAGCTCAATCTTGAGCAAGAGCATGAGTTCTTAAAGGCAATCAATGATGATATCCGCAAGAAAAGTTCTTCTTACATTGCCAAGCGTTTACTCTTATCCACTTACATGCCTCAAGTCAAGTCTAACAAGAAAGATTCTTCCTCTAGTAGTAACAATGATCATGCTAAATTCAATATTGTTGCTTCTAGTAGTTCTCTTGATTCCACTAATGATTCTCTTAGCCAAGTTACACTTGAGCAAGAAAATAGCTTATTGAAGGGAATTATAGAGAAAGGAGTGTACAAAAGCCTTGCCGGGAGTAAGCAATTCGAGGAAATTGTGCGCAAGCAAGGAATGCACGGGAAGAATCAAGGTGTTGGTTTTGAACGAAACTTCAATGCCAATGGAGTTGAATGGGAATAAGATCAATACCCCAAGACAAAGTTTGTCCCTCAACAAGAGAAGTATACTTCTTTCAAGGGGACACAAGCTCAAGATGATCTTCCACCACAAGACTACGAGCAAAAAGGCAAGGACAAGCTTCAAGAGGAAACTGATGCATTTGAAGAAGCTCCTAAGACCTTAGTCAAGTGGATTCCCAAGACTACTTCAAGCTCTACTTCATCAAGTACGACTACAACTACAAGGATTCCCATCAAGATGATGTGGATCCAAAAGAAGAAGAACTAGAGAGTTCTTGAGGGTGACTCCGCCAACGTACTTCACTCTTATCATTTTGGCAAGAACAAGTGCAATCAACTTCCACATCTTGCACTAGTTCAAGGAGTCACAAACCCTCTTGTTGGTAAGACAAGGGACAAGGTAACCTAAAAGTCTTCATGGACATCATCTTTTGTGTGCATCACTCTATGTCCATGGATATCCTTGTTTGTTCCTTGTGGGACTAACCCATGTAGGTATTGAAAGTGCAATTCACTCAAATGGATAGCTCCAAGAGATCTACATCAACATTGAGCATCCACATCTTCAATATCTACATGAAGTCATCATCGACAAAACCCAAGGTTAGTTCATCCCTTTTAGGGGGGATATCACATCTAGGGGGAGCTTTACTCTAAGACTTGAGCTAAAGCAACTCTAAAGATGTGAACAAAACAATGCTTTATGTAAAAGTGGTAACCCCACTTGAGCTTAAACGATGAGTATGACCTACGATCAAGTGTTCTCACTTGACTCCTAAGTCAATATACTCATATATAGATGACCTAGTCATCGCAAATTTCTTGATAGATGCTAGAATTGGTTGTGCATGCCTTGCCACATATTTCATTTGCCATCTTATTGTGTGAGCATGCTGATTGCATATTTTACTCATTCGAGGACATCCACTTGTTGCTTTGATTGTTCGGTTTTATTTATTTTTGCCAAGTGGATGGACAAGAATGCCTAAGAACCTCCTCTAGCTATCTATGCTTTTCTCGTCTCAAACTCTATTCATGCTGCATCACAAATTTGATCAAGTCAAATTCGAACCACTCTGTGTGAGGAGCGCTCGGAGTCCCCGATTCGTCATAGACTTAAACTTCCAAAACCTCTTTATGAATCTCGGTCTGACCGATACTCCATTTTTCGTCCTACCGAGTTCATTAAGTTGATCTAGGTTTTCGATCTCGGTGCAACCGATTTGAACTTTTCGGTCACACCGAGTTGCAATAACTGCACACAGTTTTGCATCTCGGTGCCACCGAGTTGTTCCACTCGGTCACACCGACAGGGTCGGGCTATATATAGTGACGGGCAAAATTTTGGAAATTTCTACGAAACCTCCTCGCCCACGCGATAGCCTGGTCTGCCTTCGTGGTCTCCAGATCGTCTTCTCGTTGCCAGCAGCCTCCAGTCGCTGGTCTCCGCCACCGTCAACGGAATTCTGCCCCGCCGTTGCCGCCGTAGCGAGTCTCCGCCGAACTAGGGTATGGACTCGATCTTTGTGCTATTCTCCACTCCGATTCCTAGCACATTGTGATCATCATGATTCTTGCCACATTTGAAACACTCCTATCCAGTCAATGAACTTGTAGATTAGGCTTAATTCAAAAATTTTAGGGTTAGGTTTCCGCCGAAACCATCTCGGACCCACCGAGTTGAAAAACTCGGTCCCACCGATCTGGCTTTTGCCATTGCACAAGTGAAACTTGGTCTGACCGAGAATAACTTATCGGTGTAACCGATTTTGGAATTCTGTGAAACCCTAGCGGTCTTGGTGCCACCGAACTGTGACTCGGTCTGACCAAGTTCACCAGTTCTGGTGCCAAAACTGCTTCGGTGTCACCGAGTTTGAAAATCGGTAGATCCGAGATGCTTTCTGTGGAAAACTAAAACTAAGTTTTTGAATTATTCTTTTTGCAAAAATCTCTGCTTTTTGTGATGCTCATCCACTCTATCTCTTCTATAATCTATTCACAGGGTCAGCAGTCAGTTTGCAACATGTCTGATCAAAGTGACAGCCAGAATGTGTCTGAGCAGCAAGTTGTGATGAGTGAGGGCACTAGCCCCTCAAGTTCTTCTGATGATGGCAACAGGAGCACCCCCAGCAATCTGCCTAAGGCTGCCACACATCAAAGGAAGAAGAGAACGTCTGATTCTGAGGATGAAGACTATGTGGCAGAGGAAGAGGTCACTTCCAAGAGAGTTGAGCCAGCTCAAGGCTCAAAGCCAGGCCTGAAAATCAAGAGGCCAGCAGGCAGGCAGCCAATGTCAAAGGCTAGAGCCTCAACTGAGAAGCCTGCACCTGCTCCCATTGAGCCCATTGCTGCTGAGGGCAAAAAGAGGAAAGAGAGGGTGAAGAAGATTGTGGCTAGGGTACTTGGCAAAGCCTCCATCATGGTAGAAGAGGAGGAGGAAGAAGAGGCAGCTGCACCAGTGCCCAAGGCAGCCAAACTTATGGGAGATGCCATAAGGTCAGGAACAGCTGCATCCAAGCCCAAGGAAGCACCTAAGGCTGCATCTAAGCCTAAAAGTGCACCCAAGAGAAACACAAGAAGCATCCCAGCCACTGAGAAGAACAAGGCCCCAGTGCATGAGACTGTTGCAGAGGAAGAGGAAGAGAGTGTCCTTAGAAAGCTCAAGCCCAAGATCCCAGACCACAATGATGCTCATCCTGTGGCTGAGGATATGAAGCTCAGGAGAGATTCAGGGCTGAGGAAGTGGAGAGAAGCAGATCCGTATGCTTCTAGGAGAAGGACTGCCGTGAATTACAGATTTCACACCAAGGAGCAGCAAGATTTTTATGATACTGTTTTGCTTGACAAGAAGCCAATCGTTTGTGACATGAGATGGATCGACTGGACCTACATCAAGGATAATGAAGACTACTACCCAGGAGTTCAGGACAGCTTCAGAGCGTGTGGAGTAGAGGACTTTGTTGGGCAGAAGCTCACAAAGTGGAATGAGGAGCTGATCATACAATTCTACTCCACAGCACACTTTTATCCGGATGGCAAGATAACTTGGATGTCAGAGGGTACAAGGTACCAATCCACTGTTGAGGAATGGGCGAAGTTGATCATTGCCCCAGAGGAGCAAGATGAGGACTTGGATATCTATGCCAAGAAAAAGATGGACCACAACTCCATGTCCAACATGTACAAGGAGATTCCGAATGAAGCACTTGACACGTTCAAATTTGGCTCAGTACATTACCTTCTCTCAGGACTGCCCACGATCAATTGGATACTAAGGCATACTCTACTGCCTAAGTCTAGAGATCACAAGATGATCAGAGGTCACGCGATCAACTTGCTTCATGTCTTTGACGTGCCTCAGAAATTCAAGGTCATGAGTCTCATTGTGGAAACCATTAAGAGGACGGCTGCAGACCAGAAGAGGAGTTGTGGGTATGCCCCACAGATTCAGGAGCTCATCAACTCCAAGATGGGCACGGACATATACTTGTTGGATAAGGAACACCTGCCCATCCGTCCAGATTTTGAGGATAACCAAGTGGTTATGACAGAGAATGAGCCATCGTCTGCACAAGCATTTGCAAAGAAGGAGAAGGCAAGGAAGGAGAAAGCTGCCAGGATGCCTACTCAAGCGGAGGCATCTGAATACTTCTTGAAGACCAAACAAGAGCAGCTCGGTTACTTGATTGCATCCACGCTGAGAATTGAGCAAAGTCTGGCCAACCTCACTAAGAATCAGCAGAGCCTAGAGAGGATCATGGAACAGAAGTTCTATGACTTGGATGTCAAGGTAACAGAAGTTCAGTCTGCAGTGGAGCAGCTCCAGGAGGACATGAATGAGAGGAGAGGCAGGACCACGACTCATGCATTTGCGAGGGTGCCACGAGGTCCGAGGTCGTCTACACTGCCAGTTGCTGACACCAGAGCCACTACTTCAGCACTAGCTACAGCTTCAGCTCCAGCATCTACTTCAGCTCCAACTCCCGCGACTACTACAGCATCTACAGAAGCCTTCGTCCTTGGAGTGATCCGGACTCCACCACCACCTGAAAATCAAGAGGCCAGCAGGCAGGCAGCCAATGTCAAAGGCTAGAGCCTCAACTGAGAAGTCTGCACCTGCTCCCATTGAGCCCATTGCTGCTGAGGGCAAAAAGAGGAAAGAGAGGGTGAAGAAGACTGTGGCTAGGGTACTTGGCAAAGCCTCCATCATGGTAGAAGAGGAGGAGGAAGAAGAGGCAGCTGCACCAGTGCCCAAGGCAGCCAAACTTATGGGAGATGCCATAAGGTCAGGAACAGCTGCATCCAAGCCCAAGGAAGCACCTAAGGCTGCATCTAAGCCTAAAAGTGCACCCAAGAGAAACACAAGAAGCATCCCAGCCACTGAGAAGAACAAGGCCCCAGTGCCTGAGACTGTTGCAGAGGAAGAGGAAGAGAGTGTCCTTAGAAAGCTCAAGCCCAAGATCCCAGACCACAATGATGCTCATCCTGTGGCTGAGGATATGAAGCTTAGGAGAGATTCAGGGCTGAGGAAGTGGAGAGAAGCAGATCCGTATGCTTCTAGGAGAAGGACTGCCGTGGATTACAGATTTCACACCAAGGAGCAGCAAGATTTTTATGATACTGTTTTGCTTGACAAGAAGCCAATCGTTTGTGACATGAGATGGGTCGACTAGACCTACATCAAGGATAATGAAGACTACTACCCAGGAGTTCAGGACAGCTTCAGAGCGTGTGGAGTAGAGGACTTTGTTGGGCAGAAGCTCACAAAGTGGAATGAGGAGCTGATCATACAATTCTACTCCACAGCATACTTTTATCCGGATGGCAAGATAACTTGGATGTCAGAGGGTACAAGGTACCAATCCACTGTTGAGGAATGGGCGAAGTTGATCATTGCCCCAGAGGAGCAAGATGAGGACTTGGATATCTATGCCAAGAAAAAGATGGACCACAACTCCATGTCCAACATGTACAAGGAGATTCCGAATGAAGCACTTGACACGTTCAAATTTGGCTCAGTACATTACCTTCTCTCAGGACTGCCCACGATCAATTGGATACTAAGGCATACTCTACTGCCTAAGTCTGGAGATCACAAGATGATCAGAGGTCACGCGATCAACTTGCTTCATGTCTTTGACGTGCCTCAGAAATTCAAGGTCATGAGTCTCATTGTGGAAACCATTAAGAGGACGGCTGCAGACCAGAAGAGGAGTTGTGGGTATGCCCCACAGATTTAGGAGCTCATCAACTCCAAGATGGGCACGGACATATACTTGTTGGATAAGGAACACCTGCCCATCCGTCCAGATTTTGAGGATAACCAAGTGGTTATGACAGAGAATGAGCCATCGTCTGCACAAGCATTTGCAAAGAAGGAGAAGGCAAGGAAGGAGAAAGCTGCCAGGATGCCTACTCAAGCGGAGGCATCTGAATACTTCTTGAAGACCAAACAAGAGCAGCTCGGTTACTTGATTGCATCCACGCTGAGAATTGAGCAAAGTCTGGCCAACCTCACTAAGAATCAGCAGAGCCTAGAGAGGATCATGGAACAGAAGTTCTATGACTTGGATGTCAAGGTAACAGAAGTTCAGTCTGCAGTGGAGCAGCTCCAGGAGGACATGAATGAGAGGAGAGGCAGGACCACGACTCATGCATTTGCGAGGGTGCCACGAGGTCCGAGGTCGTCTACACTGCCAGTTGCTGACACCAGAGCCACTACTTCAGCACCAGCTACAGCTTCAGCTCCAGCATCTACTTCAGCTCCAACTCCCGCGACTACTACAGCATCTACAGAAGCCTTCGTCCTTGGAGTGATCCGGACTCCACCACCACCTGAAAATCAAGAGGCCAGCAGGCAGGCAGCCAATGTCAAAGGCTAGAGCCTCAACTGAGAAGCCTGCACCTGCTCCCATTGAGCCCATTGCTGCTGAGGGCAAAAAGAGGAAAGAGAGGGTGAAGAAGACTGTGGCTAGGGTACTTGGCAAAGCCTCCATCATGGTAGAAGAGGAGGAGGAAGAAGAGGCAGCTGCACCAGTGCCCAAGGCAGCCAAACTTATGGGAGATGCCATAAGGTCAGGAACAGCTGCATCCAAGCCCAAGGAAGCACCTAAGGCTGCATCTAAGCCTAAAAGTGCACCCAAGAGAAACACAAGAAGCATCCCAGCCACTGAGAAGAACAAGGCCCCAGTGCCTGAGACTGTTGCAGAGGAAGAGGAAGAGAGTGTCCTTAGAAAGCTCAAGCCCAAGATCCCAGACCACAATGATGCTCATCCTGTGGCTGAGGATATGAAGCTTAGGAGAGATTCAGGGCTGAGGAAGTGGAGAGAAGCAGATCCGTATGCTTCTAGGAGAAGGACTGCCGTGGATTACAGATTTCACACCAAGGAGCAGCAAGATTTTTATGATACTGTTTTGCTTGACAAGAAGCCAATCGTTTGTGACATGAGATGGGTCGACTAGACCTACATCAAGGATAATGAAGACTACTACCCAGGAGTTCAGGACAGCTTCAGAGCGTGTGGAGTAGAGGACTTTGTTGGGCAGAAGCTCACAAAGTGGAATGAGGAGCTGATCATACAATTCTACTCCACAGCATACTTTTATCCGGATGGCAAGATAACTTGGATGTCAGAGGGTACAAGGTACCAATCCACTGTTGAGGAATGGGCGAAGTTGATCATTGCCCCAGAGGAGCAAGATGAGGACTTGGATATCTATGCCAAGAAAAAGATGGACCACAACTCCATGTCCAACATGTACAAGGAGATTCCGAATGAAGCACTTGACACGTTCAAATTTGGCTCAGTACATTACCTTCTCTCAGGACTGCCCACGATCAATTGGATACTAAGGCATACTCTACTGCCTAAGTCTGGAGATCACAAGATGATCAGAGGTCACGCGATCAACTTGCTTCATGTCTTTGACGTGCCTCAGAAATTCAAGGTCATGAGTCTCATTGTGGAAACCATTAAGAGGACGGCTGCAGACCAGAAGAGGAGTTGTGGGTATGCCCCACAGATTTAGGAGCTCATCAACTCCAAGATGGGCACGGACATATACTTGTTGGATAAGGAACACCTGCCCATCCGTCCAGATTTTGAGGATAACCAAGTGGTTATGACAGAGAATGAGCCATCGTCTGCACAAGCATTTGCAAAGAAGGAGAAGGCAAGGAAGGAGAAAGCTGCCAGGATGCCTACTCAAGCGGAGGCATCTGAATACTTCTTGAAGACCAAACAAGAGCAGCTCGGTTACTTGATTGCATCCACGCTGAGAATTGAGCAAAGTCTGGCCAACCTCACTAAGAATCAGCAGAGCCTAGAGAGGATCATGGAACAGAAGTTCTATGACTTGGATGTCAAGGTAACAGAAGTTCAGTCTGCAGTGGAGTAGCTCCAGGAGGACATGAATGAGAGGAGAGGCAGGACCACGACTCATGCGTTTGCGAGGGTGCCACGAGGTCCGAGGTCGTCTGCACTGCCAGTTGCTGACACCAGAGCTACTACTTCAGCACCAGCTACAGCTTCAGCTCCAGCATCTACTTCAGCTCCAACTCCCGCGACTACTTCAGCATCTACAGAAGCCTTCGTCCTTGGAGTGATCCGGACTCCACCACCACCTGAAGATCAAGCCTGAGCGTCGACTTAGCACTATGCATTTTCTAGGAACTTTTTGGTAACTTGTTGCCAAAGGGGGAGAAGATGTATAGATCATAGGCTTCGAGAGAGAGTGTTGCTTTTCTCTCTTGCTTTATTTGGTGGTTTTTCGAACCTTTCTGCTTTTGAGTGCTTGATACTACGTCCTTATGCATGTGAGACATCGATGATCATGTGTTTGATCATAAGCTACACTTAATGTTTGCTTAATGCTTGCTTAAATATTATCATTCTATCTATCGTTTGTGATCATCCACTATCCTTGGTGATGAGTGCATGTATTTCATTCTTATCATTTTTAGCGCTCCACCAAGATGTATGTGACATGGAAGAGTAACCCATGACTCTAACTCTTTGTGCATTTGCAGTCCAAAGCAAATTTAAAATATGCACAAATTTAGGGGGAGCTCTTACTTATCACATACTTCTCAAAGCGACGATATATTTCATGCTTATTATCATTTGTCGAAGCTTTGATCTATATGTTGTCATCAATTACCAAAAAGGGGGAGATTGAAAGTGCAACTATCCCTAGGTGGTTTTGGTAATTCATAACAATATATAGCTCATTGAGCTAATGCTATTCCAAGATGATTATTTCAGGAAAGCTCAATGATTGGCATGGCATGGATATGAAAGTGGAACCCTCAAAATGCTAAGGAAAATGGATTGGCTCAAGCTCAAAAGCTCAAGACTCTTCATTTTATATTTTAGTGATCCAAGATCACATTGAGTCCATAGGAAAAGCCAATACTATTAAGGAGGGATGAGGTGTTGCTTAATGAGCCTCTTGCTTCATGTGCTTAGTGATACGCTCCAAAACCCTCAACTACTTTCCCATATCCACATATGACCAAAAACCCTAAGCTAAACTCGGTCCTACCGATTCTTCCTATCCGGCGCCACCGAGTTTCACTTGTCATTAGCCACTGCCAAACTCTAGCAAGTCGGTTCTACCGATAAGGATCTCGGTCCCACCGAGATGGGGTTGCAAACTCTCTGTTTCCCTTTCGTAACTTTTCGGTCCCACCGAAAGAGCGAATCGGTCCCACCGAGATTGCAATGTAAACTCAGTGTTTCCCCTTTGTAACTTTTCGGTCTCACCGAGTTCCACTCGGTCTCACCGAAAGAGCAAATCGGTCCCACCGAGTTTGCCTGACCAACTCTCTGGTTAGCTAATTACCAAATTCGGTCTCACCGAGTTTGTGTAATCGGTCTCACCGAGATTACGTTATGCCCAAACCCTAACCAAATCGGTCCTACCGAGTTGCATGTCAGTCCCACCGAAATTCCTAACGGTCACTAGGTTTACTATTTCGGTCAGACCGAGTTTATTGATTCGGTCCCACCGAGATTGGAAAACTGTGTAACGGTTGGATTTTGTGTGGAGGCTATATATACCCCTCCACCTCTTTCTCATTCAGTGAGAGAGCCATCAGAACACACACATCATTCCAACTCATTTGTTCTGAGAGAGAACCACCTACTCATGTGTTGAGATCAAGACATTCCATTCCTACCATATGAATCTTGATCTCTAGCCTTCCCAAGTTGCTTTCCACTCAAATCTTCTTTCCACCAAATCCAAATCCTATGAGAGAGAGTTGAGTGTTGGGGAGACTATCATTTGAAGCACAAGAGCAAGGAGTTCATTACCTACACACCATTTGTTACTTCTTGGAGAGTGGTGTCTCCTAGATTGGCTAGGTGTCACTTGGGAGCCTCCGACAAGATTATGGAGTTGAACCAAGGAGTTTGTAAGGGCAAGGAGATCGCCTACTTCGTGAAGATCTACCGCTAGTGAGGCAAGTCCTTCGTGGGCGATGGCCATGGTGGGATAGACAAGGTTGCTTCTTCGTGGACCCTTTGTGGGTGGTTGCTTCTTCGTGGACCCTTTGTGGGTGGAGCCCTTCGTGGACTCGCGCAACCGTTGCCCTTGGGTGGAGCCCTGTGTGGACTCGCGCAACCGTTACCCTTCGTGGGTTGAAGTCTCCATCAACGTGGATGTAGGATAGCACCACCTATCCGAACCACGGGAAAAACATCCGTGTCTCCAATAGCGTTTGAATTCTCCAAAGCCTTCCCTTTATATTCTTGCAAGTTGCATGCTTTACTTTCCGCTGCCAATATACTCTTTGCATGCTTGCTTGAATTGTGTGATGATTGCTTGACTTGTCCTAGAATAGCTAAAATCTGCCAAGAACTAAAATTGGGAAAAGGTTAAGTTTTTATTTGGTCAAGTAGTCTAATCACCCCCCTCTAGACATACTTTCGATCCTACAAAAACCCTTCCTCCGGACTGCTCCACCGAAGCCGACGGTGGCGGAGAGGAGTGGCAGCCCAGGGCCAAGCCCCTGGCAAAATCGTGAGTATCCGGATACAAGAGTAATTCATAGTATTCGTTTATTGCACAGCTTTCCCTTACATCAAATATGTTTATGCAGCCCACCCAAAGACCGGCTCGACACGTCGTCGAGCGGCTCATTGGACTCGTCGGATGTGAACTCGCTTCCGACGGCTTCCTCCCCCCGCCCTACGGACGACACCAAAGTGTTGTCCCAACAGGTTCCAAGCCGGGAGGAGGTGGTCCTGGGTCGCCGCAAGGCGACCTCCCGGACTCCAGGAGTAAAGGGGATGAAACCCCTCAGGGCTCCAAGTCCGGCTCTAGGCCGGACACCCTCCGGAACCTTCAGAGGTTCCAGAGTCCGGCCGGGGACCTCCTTCCAAGAGGAGCAAGTCCACCGTACCGCTGGCCCCCGTCCAACCGGAGGCGCCGGACAATATGTTGGAGGCGCTCCAAGGCGCCTCCATCGATGAGGAGCACCGCACTATTATGAGTGCGGTGGTCCAGAAGGTTCAGTACGCCAAGAGCGGACTGACTGAAGCTTGTAATAGCCTTTTAACAGGCTTTGAGGTAAGTAAAGAATGTGTAAATAATATTACCGCATAGACAGTAGCCCCTGATGCTCTGTTTGGCGTTCGAGAGGAAAAGCCGAATAGAGGATCAAATAAAATTCACAGGAGTCTAACAAAAATGAGTCAATATGCATGTGCAGGCTTCTCTGCTTGCGTCCGTCGCACTGACTGCGGAAGTGGACACGCTAAAGCAGAACCTCGAGCGGTCCGAGCAAGACCTCGGGCGTGCAAAGAAGCAGCTCGAGGACAATGAAGGTGAGAAATACCTTGTTTTTAAATATATATATATATAAAGGTGCAATTGCAAAGAATGACAGGATAATCGTGGCTATTGTAGGGGCCACGTCTGAAGTGGCGACCCTTAAGCAAACGTTGGTCGAGGCCGAGAAGAGGGCAGCCTCGGAGCGCACCGAGCGGGAGAAGTATGAGGCCGAGGTTGGCAAGGTGCGGCAAGAGCTCCAGGCTCTCATGGAAAAACATGAGAGCTTGGAGCTTGACTCAAAGACGCGAGCATCCGAGCTCGTGGTGGCTATTGAAAATGCCAAGTCTGCCAAGGCCGAATCCCAGAAGACCCTCCAGGAGTTGGATGAGGTGAAGAAGATAGCGGCGGGTAAGGCATTCTTTATGTAAAGCAAACACATAAACGTGAGTTACTTGTTACTTACCTGAATCCGAAGCTCTCCAGGAGCGTTCGCAGATCTTCCCCGAAGTGTGTCCGATGCCACCGCATTCTATCGAGCCGAGGAGGGCAGCTCGACGAAGAAGGTGTTCTGGTCTCAGTACGCTGAGGCCGGACACCCCGTGCCCCTGAGCGACCAGCTGAAGCAACTGTCGAGCTCCACAAGGCGGCCGAACAGGCCATGAAGGGCCTCATTGTTCGGCTGTGGCCAGGAGGGGCTCTGCCTGGGAGCTATTTCGGGCTGGTGCGGCGACTGGTGGAGGCCTGTCCAAGGCTCGAAGTCATCAAGCGCTCCGTCTGCATTGAGGGTGCCCGTAGGGCCCTTGCCCGTGCTAAGGTGCACTGGGGCAAGCTGGATGCTGAGAAGCTTGTGAAGGACGGGCCACCGCTGGGGAAAGAGCATCGCAAGCCCGAGAATTACTATAAGGATGTTCTGAAGGGTGCCTGCCTTGTGGCGGATGAATTTTCTAGGGATGTAATTTTTGAGTGAAACTTGCTCGTTTTGTCCTGTGCGCTGAAAACTTGTTTATATGCGCTAAGCAATGCTATTGGAATTTAAAATATTACCTTCTGTGCGGCTGTTTATCAATTCTGAGAGATGGCGAGTCGTCGACTTCTGCTCCCGTGCCGCTAGTGCTGGGGTGTTCAGGGATAAACCTGAGCGCTCTTTTTCCCATGTTTGGGTCCTTCGAGGGAGGCGCTCAGCCCAATGAATAAGGCAATCGGACTATAATGCGTGAACACTCTCACTTAGCCATAGAATTCTATAATTTTAAATTTCGGCGAAGCCCCTGGTATTCGGAAGACCGAGTTCGGGGCGCTATCCACGCCTTGGCCGGACAGAGCCGGCTCCTCTCCCTAAGCGGCATAAGTCTTTAGGGACTCGAAAAAACCTCTCGAACAGCAACCAGCTCTCGCTTCATCATGACAGACAGTTTTAGCTTTCTCCACTGAGGTGCTCGACCCAGCTCAACTGGGGCACAATCGCAGTGGTTCTCTTAGTGCTACCTTAGCCGATATAGCGGAACGTAAGGCACCAAAACATAGGAGCCGGGCAAACCCAACTATTGACCCAAGACATGATTCGGAGCCGATGCATATAATGCTATAAGTTCGGGGTGCCGCACTTGTTAAAGTGTTCGGACTTCTCACACCATATTGAGGGGTACTAAAGCCCCTGGCGTATTTTAGCCGTACCAACGTGTACGGGTGCAACATGTCGTTAAGGAACATATATAAAGAAAAAAGGTAATGCAAAAATAGACGAAAGCTATGCATTGTTTATTAAAAAAGGGGTGCGATCAAGGAAGAACAATACAAGTAATGCGATAAGTGGAAGGTTGAACTAGTTTACATGTCCGTTCCAGGGGCAAGCTGCGGAATAGTATGCGGAACGGGTATACTGCTCGTGATAGAGACCACCTGGGAGTTCCATAATGCGGCGTGGTTTGTCCGCTTCCCTGGTTCTTGCATCGTTTGTGCGGCAATTGAACTGCCAAACAGGCCTTCCGAACGATGGAGTCCTCAAAGTAAGAGAAAATTTAAAAAATCGGCAGCCCCTGGTACGGTTTAAGCCATGTTTTGGGCATGCCGTGATGGTGCCCCTCCCCCTGTGCCCATGGTATCTCTAGAGCGTAGTTATGTACGCGAAGTACTAGCGTCGCCTTTTTGCGAGGGTTGGGGTTGGGGCCGCGTTGCTACGCCTGCTCAGATCGTGCCAGGCGGTCTTGTTGTAGGTTACTCCGGGCGCGCTTGACGGTGTCCGGTCGTTTAGTGGCCGGACTGGAGAACTGCCTGGAGAGGCTGCTTTGTACTTCCGCTGCAAGGGCCGCCGTGTGCTCCTCCGTTCGGAGGGAGCGTTCGGTGTTTCCATTGACCGTAATTACTCCTCGAGGGCCTGGCATTTTGAGCTTAAGGTATGCGTAGTGCGGTACCGCATTGAACTTAGCGAATGCGGTTCGCCCGAGCAGTGCATGATAACCAGTGCAAAACGGGACTATGTCAAAGATTAACTCCTCGCTTCGGAAATTATCTGGAGATCCGAAGACCACTTCAAGTGTGACTGAGCCTGTACAGTTGGCCTCTATATCTGGTATTACACCTTTAAAGGTAGTTTTGGTGGGCTTAATCCTCGAGGGATCTATGCCCATTTTCCGCACTGTATCCTGGTAAAGCAGGTTCAGGCTGCTGCCGCCGTCCATAAGGACTCTAGTGAGATGAAATCCGTCAATAATTGGGTCTAGAACCAATGCGGCGAATCCACCATGAAGGATGCTAGTGGGATGGTCCCTTTGATCAAAGGTGATCGGGCAGGACGACCATGGGTTGAACTTTGGGGCGTCTGGCTCTACCGCGTATACGTCCCTTAACGCGCGCTTCCGCTCCCTTTTGGGGACGTGGGTTGCGTATCTCATGTTCACCGTCCGCACTTGTGGGGGAAAACCCTTCTGTCCATTGTTGTTCGGCGGCCGGGGCTCCTCGTCGTAATCGCTATGCAGCCCCTTGTCTTCGTTTTCGGTGTTTAACTTGCCTGCCTACTTGAACACCCAACAATCCCTGTTGGTGTGATTGGCTGGCTTTTCGGGGGTGCCATGTATCTGGCACAAGCGGTCGAGTATTCGGTCCAAACTGGACGGGCCCCTAGGATTCCTTTTGAATGACTTTTTCCGCTGACCGGATTTAGAGCCTCTGAATCCGGCATTAACTGCCGTATCCTCAGCATTGTCACCGTTAATGTGGCGCTTCTGCTTGTTGCGACGCAACCTACCACTACTGTCCCTGGTGTCTGAATTACCAGGGTTCTTGGTCATATTGTTGCTATGAGCAAGCCAGCTGTCTTCTCCCGCGCAAAAGTGGGTCATGAGTGTCGTGAGTGCTGCCATAGATTTCGGCTTTTCCTGTCCAAGGTGCCGGGCCAGCCACTCGTCACGGATATTGTGCTTGAAGGCTGCTAGGGCCTCAGCGTCCGGACAGTCGACTATTTGATTTTTCTTTGTTAGGAACCGTGTCCAGAATTGCCTGGCCGATTCCTCTGGCTGCTGAATTACGTGACTTAGGTCATCGGCGCCTGGGGGTTGCACATAAGTGCCCTGGAAATTGTCGAGGAATGCGGCTTCCAGGTCCTCCCAACAATTGATTGATCCTGTTGGCAAGCTGTTAAGCCAATGCCGAGCTGGTCCTTTAAGCTTGAGTCGGAGGTATTTGATGGCGTGGAAATCATCGCCGCGGGCCATGTGGATATGAAGGAGATAATCCTCGATCCATACCACAGGATCTGTTGTGCCATCATATGATTCGATGCTTACGAGTTTTGAAACCCTCGGGGATTTGATGATCCATTATTTCGTCTGTAAAGCAGAGTGGGTGTGCGGCGCCTTTGTACAGGGCTATATCATGACGTAGGCCCAATGAGCCTTGTCTACTGTGTTCGGCCCTGTCGAATTTGTGGCCGGCATGATGGTTACCGTCTCGAGCCGTGGGGCGCCCACGCGATCCGTAGATCGATCTTGTTTGCCTTGCCTTGTCCTCCAACATGTCTCGTAAGTCCGGCGCATATTCCCGTGCCTTGGTACGGGGTGCGGCTTAGGTGGATGAAAGCACAAGTGCTGCCTAGGTGGTTTTGATAATTGATGACAACATATCTTTTGTTGGACTAACATTTCTATCTAGCATGTTTCAGATAAGTTCAACAATGGAGTGGCATGGACTAAAGGTTGTGGGAACTCCTTCAAGATGCTAAGGACAAAGGATTGGCTAAAGCTTAAAGCTCAAGACTCCTCATTTTACATTTTAGTGATCCAAGATCACATTGAGTCCATAGGAAAAGCCAATACTATCAAGGAGGGATGAGGTGTTGCTTAATGAGCCTCTTGCTTCATGTGCTTAATGATATGCTCCAAAATCCTCAGGTACTTTCCCACTTCCACAAATGACCTAAACCCTAAGCCAAACTCGGTCATACCGATTCTTCCTATCCGGCGCCACCGAGTTTCACTTGTCATAAGCCACTGCCAAACCCTAATCAGTTCGGTCTCACCGATGGGATCTCGGTCTCACCGAGATGGGCTTGCAAACTCTCTGTTACCCATTGCAATATTCTCGGTCCCACCGAGATATGCAATCGGTCCCACCGAGTTTGCTTGACCAAATCTCAGTTTCACTTATTACCCAAATCGGTCCCACCGAGTTTGAGTAATCGGTCAAACCGAGTTTTGGATTTACCCTAACCCTAGCACATCGGTCCCATCGAGTTGATCCAGTCGGTCCCACCGAAATTTCTAACGGTCACTAGGTTTACCTTTTCGGTCCAACCGAGTTTGTTGATTCGGTCCCACAGAGATTGGAAAACTGTGTGTAACAGTTGGATTTTGTGTGGAGGCTATATATACCCCTCCACCTCCTCTTCATTCGTGGAGAGAGCAATCAGACTAAGCCTACACTTCCAGCATCCTATCTCTGAGAGAGAACCACCTACTCATGTGTTGAGACCAAGATATTCCATTCCTACCATATGAATCTTGATCTCTAGCCTTCCCCAAGTTGCTTTCCACTCAAATCTTCTTTCCGCCAAATCCAAATCCTATGAGAGAGAGAGTTGAGTGTTGGGGGGACTATCATTTGAAGCACAAGAGCAAGGAGTTCATTACCTACACACCATTTGTTACTTCTTGGAGAGTGGTGTCTCCTAGATTGGCTAGGTGTCACTTGGGAGCCTCCGACAAGATTGTGGAGTTGAACCAAGGAGTTTGTAAGGGCAAGGAGATCGCCTACTTCGTGAAGATCTACCGCTAGTGAGGCAAGTCCTTTGTGGGCGATGGCCATGGTGGGATAGACAAGGTTGCTACTTCGTGGACCCTTTGTGGGTGGTTGCTTCTTCGTGGACCCTTCGTGGGTGCAGCCCTTTGTGGACTCCCGCAACCGTTAACCTTTGTGGGTGGAGCCCTCCGTGGACTCACGCAACCGTTACCCTTCGTGGGTTGAAGTCTCCATCAACGTGGATGTAGGATAGCACCACCTATCCGAACCACGGGAAAAACATCCGTGTCTCCAATTGCGTTTGAATTCTCCAAACCCTTCCCCTTACATTCTTGCAAGTTGCATGCTTTACATTCCGCTGCTCATATACTCTTTGCATGCTTGCTTGATATGTATTGTGTATGTTGAAATTGTTCCTAAAACTCCACTTAAATCAAAAAGCCATAAAATTGCAACTTTAGCACTAAGTGTCTAATCACCCCCCTCTAGACACATCTACTTCTAGATCCTACAAGTGGTATCAGAGCTTTGGTCTCCATTGCCTTGGTTTAATCACCATTGGAGGAAGATGGATGTGTCTACATTAGGGAGTCTTAGACATAGATTGCCTATTCTTGATGGAGAGTATTTTCATGAGTGGAAAAATGAGATGCTTGTAATCTTCAATCAATATCATTTGAACAAGTATATTGCTAGTCCTTGTGCACCTCACATTGATCCTTTGCATCCTACCCTAGATGAAGATATTGACATGATTCGCAATCTTAGAACTATTGAGCTCATCATTAGAGGATTGCCCAAAAATTTGATTGCTAGTTTGCCTACTCTTAATTTTGCCTATACTATATGGAAATTTCTTGAGGAACGATTTCCCGATCATTCCTTGAAAACTTTGGATGAAATTCTCCATAAATCTATTGCCTTGAGTAAGATGAACTCTAGTGATCCTAGTTTTGGTAATTATCTATTTGAACTTACCAATCTTAAGCATGCTAAAGGATATGTTGGAATCATTAGTGATATCATATTCGAAGCTATAAGAATTCATAAAAGTGACCACTTTGATGATCATTTATCTAATGAATTACCCTCTCTAGGAAATGATGAGTCACAAGATCATGATGAACATGGATACTATGATGATGATGATAGTGACTTCGATCTTGATGATGCAATGAGACATTTTGGTCTTATGGCAAATCTTCGGGGATATGAATCAGGAGGAAAGGAATGGGTTCTTGATAGTGGATGTACTGATCACATGACCGGAGATGAAGAGATGTTTCGTGAGCTTGCTGAAAATGACGGCCCTCGAAAATATGTCACCTTTGGTGATAATTCAAAGGGTAAAGTGGTTGGCCTTGGTAAGGTGGCCATCTCACATGATAGTTCCATTCAAAATTTCATGCTCGTTGAATCTCTTGGCTACAACTTACTTTCAGTATCTAGACTTGCTGATTTCGGTTTGAATGTCCTATTTACTGAGGTAGATTGCCAAGTATTTCGTCAAGACAATCATAAAATGGTCTTTACCGGTATGCGTAGAGGTGATCTTTACATTGTCGATTTCTCTAAAAAAGCACAACCTAAAACTTGCTTTATTGCTAAATCCTCAAAAGGTTGGTTGTGGCATAGATGACTAGGTCACGTTGGCATGAGAAACCTTGACAAGCTTATTAAAGGAAATCATATCCTTGGAGTTAACGATGTCATATTTTATAAGGATAGACTTTGCAGTGCTTGTCAAGCAGGTAAACAGGTTGGAGGAAGACATCCCGTGAAGAACATCATGACCACAAGGAGGCCACTCGAGCTACTTCATATGGATCTTTTTGGTCCTAACGCCTACAAGAGTCTCGGTGGAAATTCTTTTGGTCTAGTTATAGTTGATGATTTTTCAAGATTTACGTGGGTGTTCTTTCTTAATGACAAGTCGCAGGTCCAGAAGATCTTCAAAAACTTCGCTAGGAAGGCCCAAAATCAGTTTGACATGAAGATCAAGAAGGTTCGGAGTGACAACGGAACAGAGTTCAAGAACGCAAATGTGGACACCTTTCTTGACGAAGAAGGGATTTCACACGAGTTCTCGGCTACGTACACACCTCAACAAAATGGAGTTGTTGAGAGGAAGAACCGGACTCTCATCGAGATGGCAAGAACGATGCTTGATGAATACAAGACGCCGAAACACTTTTGGGCAGAAGCGGTTGAGACAGCTTGTCACGCAACAAATCGCTTGTATCTTCACAAGCTACTCGGCAAGACGGCATACGAGCTTCTCACCGGTAACAAACCCCAAGTTGGATACTTTCGAGTATTCGGCTCAAAGTGCTACATTCTTGATAAGCATCGTCGTTCAAAGTTTGCTCCTAAATCTCATGAAGGTTTTCTACTTGGTTACGGCTCAAACTCTCACACTTACCGTGTCTACAACAATTTCACCCGAAAGGTTGAAGAGACGGTAGATGTGAAGTTTGATGAATCTAATGGCTCGCAAATAGAGCAATTGCCAATTGATGTAGGAGACAAAGACCCTTCAAAAGCAATCCAAGACTTGTCCATTGGTAAAATTCGTCCAACGGAGGTGAAGGAGAGTACCTCGTCCGTCCAAGTGGAAGCTTCTACTTCACGACAAGGTGAACCAAGAATCGATACGGAAGCATCCACAAGTGGGACACACCAAGATGAAGAAGACGAGGAAGTACATCAAGACGAACATCAACAACCTCCTTCTCCACCACGACAAGAGAACGACAACGTCAACGATGAAGAAGGTCAAGAAGAAGAACAAGATGAAGAAGATGTTCAACGAAGACCCAAGCAAAAGCTCTCATGAGTTCGAGCAAGAATTGCCAAAGATCATCCCGTCGAGCAAATCCTCAATAATATACAAACCGGGAGAATCACTCACTCAAAAACTCGTTTAGCTAACTTTTGTGAAAACTATTCATTCATCTCTAGCATTGAACCTATGAAGGTTGAAGAAGCATTGGAAGATCCGGATTGGATAAACGCTATGCATGAAGAGCTACACAATTTTGAGAGAAACCAAGTTTGGACATTGGTTGAGAAGCCCGACAACAACCACAACATCATTGGTACCAAATGGGTGTTTCCCAACAAGCAAGATGAAGATGGACAAGTGGTTCGCAACAAAGCACGTCTCGTCGCCCAAGGGTACACACAAGTTGAAGGTATGGACTATGGTGAGACATATGCTCCCGTTGCTAGACTTGAGTCCATTCGCATCTTACTTGCCTATGCTAATCACCATAATATCACCTTGTACCAAATGGACATTAAAAGTGCTTTTCTAAATGGTGAAATAGAGGAGGAAGTTTATGTCAAACAACCTCCAGGTTTTATCAATCCTAAGAAACCAAATTATGTTTACAAACTTCACAAGGCTCTTTATGGTCTTAAACAAGCTCCTAGAGCATGGTATAAATGCCTGACCAAGTTCCTTACTACAAGTGGTTTTGAAATTGGTAAAATTGATTCTACTCTTTTTACTAAAAGGTTTAATGGAGAACTATTTGTATGCCAAATTTATGTTGATGATATCATATTTGGTTCAACTAACCCTCTCTTTAGTGAAAAGTTTGGAAATCTAATGTCAGAGAAGTTTGAGATGTCTATGATGAGTGAACTCAAATTCTTTCTCGGTTTGCAAATCAAGCAACCTAAGGAAGGTACTTTTGTCTCTCAAACAAAGTACACCAAGGACTTATTCAAGAAGTTCAATATGCAAGAATGCAAAGGTATGTCTACACCCATGCCTACTAGCGGACATAATGATTTAACCAAAGATGGTGAACCGGTTGATCAAAAGGTTTATCGCTCTATGATTGGTTCATTGTTATACCTATGTGCTTCACGTCCCGATATTATGCTATGTGTGTGTGCATGTGTGCACGATATCAAGCTGCTCCTAAAGAATGTCATCTTAAGGCTGTGAAAAGGATAGTGAGATATTTAATCCATACACCCAATTTTGGCATTTGGTATCCTAAGAGGTCCTCTTTTGATCTTGTTGGCTATTCCGACTCGGATTATGCCGGAGACAAGGTTGATAGAAAGTCCACTTCGGGTACTTGTCAATTTCTTGGTAGATCTCTTGTGTCTTGGTCTTCCAAGAAACAAAACTCGGTATCCTTATCCACCGCCGAAGCGGAATACATTGCCGCTGGTTCATGTTGTGCTCAATTACTTTGGATGACCCAAACTCTTAAAGATTATGGGATTTATGTGAAACATGTTCCACTGCTTTGTGACAATGAAAGTGCTATCAAAATTGGTCATAATCCTGTACAACATTCTCGAACTAAGCATATTGAAGTTCGTCATCATTTCATTCGAGATCATGTTGCTAAGGGTGACATTAACCTTAAGCACGTTCGCACTGATAAGCAATTAGCAGATATATTTACTAAACCACTTGATGAGAAAGTGTTTTGCAGGTTGAGTGGAGAATTGAACATCATTGATGCTTCGAACTTGGAGTAGAAACTCCATTGGATACATGCAAGACATGAGCTTATGACTAATCCTTGATATATCTATTATGATGACTATCTTATGTCTTGGATATATTTGCATCTTGCATGTTGTCTAACCCATGTAGGTGCTTGGTTGAATCTAATTCCATGAGATTGCGACTCACTCACATCTTGAGCAATCTCTACATCACCAAGACTCTACACAATGGTGGTTGAAGACAAGAAAGCACAAAACCATTCAAACATATCCTTTGACAAATTCTATGTTGAGCTTCATGATTGTCATTTTTGGATACACAAGTGCTCTTCCTTGCAAGAACTAACCCATGTAGGTAGATGAACTCAAACTCCAAGTGGTGCTCCCAACTCTAGATGAGCTACATCAACCTTGAGCACCCACACAAGTTCAACTACATGAGCAAGAACCACACCACCACCCAAGGTATGTTATTCCATCTTAGAGAAGCTTTACTCCAAGACATGAGTCAAAGCAACTCAACAAGATGTGAATACATCAAGATGCTTAAACGAAAAATGGTAACCCCATTTTGAGCTTAAATGATGAGTATGACCTATGATCAAGTGTTCTCACTTGACTCCTAAGTCAATATACTCTAACATAGGTGACTATGTCACCGCCCAACTCTAGATGAAGTTCTCTTGTGTTCTTTTTTGTGTTATTGCATTTGTCTCATGCATGTTTAGTTTCTTTCTCTTTTTCAAAAAAAACTTCATCTAGATCTTTCAGTTTCTTCTCTTTTTCTCTTTGTTTTTGTTCTGCATTCTATGCATTTAATTCCTTACAAATCCTTCAGGTAATTCATTGCAAATCTTTATGAGATCCTACATGTCTAGTGAGCTGAGGTGACAAGTGTTTTTCTTTGTGTAAACTCGGTTTCACCGACTTGCAATTTTCGGTCCAACCGAATCTTTTCGGTACCACCGAAATATGCCACTCGGTGCTACCGACTTTGCAATCAGAAAAATAGTTTGCCACTTGTTCTATATTTCTTCTGATCCAGCTCTACTCAATGAATCTTGTCCTCTACAAGCATCACAATTTTATCCTTTGCTTTGTGCTGAGTCTCAAGGACCAAACCTATACGACGGATCCCAGAAAGCCCTTCTTGGAAATTGATGTCAAAGGGGGAGAGAGAGATCACATCAAAGCTTGTAGGAGAGAGAGATCACATCAAGGGAGAGAAAAAGTCTCAAGGACCAAACCTACAAGTTAAGGGGGGGAGAGAGACTTCCAGGGGGAGAGAATACTCAAGGATCCCAGATGCTTGATGCTTGATGTTCAAGAGGAGAGATGTCACATGTCTTTTTAGGGGGAAAGACATGTTCATTTGTATCTTTCAGCTCTGATTTGCTGTTCCTTATCTTCTCCCAATATCCCATGTAAGATTCAAGGGGAGCAAGACACCTAAGGGAATGAAATCAGTCAAATTCATTGCATATCTTTATTCTTGGGGACATGTTGAATCCAATGTGGTACCTTGTACTCACTCTCTACATTTCATCCCAGTCTTGGTATTCTTGTGGTTTCTTTTGTTGCTCTGGCTAGTGGATGTACCTGTGTTATCTAACTTTGTTTGTGCAGGTTCATTCCATCCTAAGCCAACTCAAGACCACAAGGTAAGTATATGCATCAAAATCATGAGTATCAGGAGTTCTTGCTTATGTACATACTGTTTGCAAGGACTCATGAGCATGAAGGTATTTTCCTTGATAATCTTTTGCTCTGATGCATATGGCCAAGATACATGTAACACATTGCCTACTCTGTCATGGTTATGCTCTCACATGCCTCTATATTTCATATTTACATGTATGAGGAGTGCATACATGTAGGGGGAGTCTATGCTTGTTACATTTCCTTCCAAAGATTTACTTGCTATTCTTTATATCTTTATCTAAAGCTTTGATGTATGTTGCCATCAATTACCAAAAAGGGGGAGATTGAAAGCACAAGTGCTCCCTAGGTGGTTTTGATAATTGATGACAACATATCTTTTGTTGGACTAACATTTCTATCTAGCATGTTTCAGATAAGTTCAACAATGGAGTGGCATGGACTAAAGGTTGTGGGAACTCCTTCAAGATGCTAAGGACAAAGGATTGGCTAAAGCTTAAAGCTCAAGACTCCTCATTTTACATTTTAGTGATCCAAGATCACATTGAGTCCATAGGAAAAGCCAATACTATCAAGGAGGGATGAGGTGTTGCTTAATGAGCCTCTTGCTTCATGTGCTTAATGATATGCTCCAAAATCCTCAGGTACTTTCCTACTTCCACAAATGACCTAAACCCTAAGCCAAACTCGATCATACCGATTCTTCCTATCCGGCGCCACCGAGTTTCACTTGTCATAAGCCACTGCCAAACCCTAATCAGTTCGGTCTCACCGATGGGATCTCGGTCTCACCTAGATGGGCTTGCAAACTCTCTGTTACTCATTGCAATATTCTCGGTCCCACCGAGATATGCAATTGGTCCCACCGAGTTTGCTTGACCAAATCTCAGTTTCACTTATTACCCAAATCGGTTCCATCGAGTTTGAGTAATCGGTCAAACCGAGTTTTGGATTTACCCTAACCCTAGCACATCGGTCCCACCGAGTTGATCCAGTCGGTCCCACCGAAATCTCTAACGGTCACTAGGTTTACCTTTTCGGTCCGACCGAGTTTGTTGATTCAGTCCCACCGAGATTGGAAAACTGTGTGTAACGGTTGGATTTTGTGTGGAGGCTATATATACCCCTCCACCTCCTCTTCATTCGTGGAGAGAGCAATCAGACTAAGCCTACACTTGTAGCATCCTATCTCTGAGAGAGAACCACCTACTCATGTGTTGAGACCAAGATATTCCATTCCTACCATATGAATCTTGATCTCTAGACTTCCCCAAGTTGCTTTCCACTCAAATCTTCTTTCCACCAAATCCAAATCCTATGAGAGAGAGTTGAGTGTTGGGGAGACTATCATTTGAAGCACAAGAGCAAGGAGTTCATTACCTACACACCATTTGTTACTTCTTGGAGAGTGGTGTCTCCTAGATTGGCTAGGTGTCACTTGGGAGCCTCCGACAAGATTGTGGAGTTGAACCAAGGAGTTTGTAAGGGCAAGGAGATCGCCTACTTCGTGAAGATCTACCGCTAGTGAGGCAAGCCCTTTGTGGGCGATGGCCATGGTGGGATAGACAAGGTTGCTACTTCGTGGACCCTTTGTGGGTGGTTGCTTCTTCGTGGACCCTTCGTGGGTGGAGCCCTTTGTGGACTCGCGCAACCGTTACCCTTTGTGGGTGGAGCCCTCCGTGGACTCGCGCAACCGTTACCCTTCGTGGGTTGAAGTCTCCATCAACGTGGATGTAGGATAGCACCACCTATCCGAACCACGGGAAAAACATCCGTGTCTCCAATTGCGTTTGAATTCTCCAAACCCTTCCCCTTACATTCTTGCAAGTTGCATGCTTTACATTCCGCTGCTCATATACTCTTTGCATGCTTGCTTGATATGTATTGTGTATGTTGAAATTGTGCCTAAAACTCCACTTAAATCAAAAAGCCATAAAAATTGCAACTTTAGCACTAAGTGTCTAATCACCCCCCTCTAGACACATCTACTTCTAGATACTATAGTGGAGGGCCGAAAGGCCTCTCTGTCGCGGCCACAAGGTGGTCGGTCGGCCGCATAAAGTGCTTCCTCCTCTAATCGTGGTAGCAACCTGTGCTTTGGGTAGCTCTTGGAGGGGCGTTCGAGTTTATGCTCTTCGGCCGCAAGGACTTCAGTTCATCTGTCGACTAGCAAATCTTGATCAGCTCTAAGCTGTTGCTGTTTTTTCTTGAGGCTTCTTGCTGTGGCCATAAGCCTGCGTTGAAAACGCTCTTGCTCGACGGGATCCTCTGGCACGACGAATTCGTCGTCGTCGAGGCTTGCCTCGTCTTCGGAGGGAGGCATATAATTATCGTCCTCGACCTCTCTGTCCGCCGCTCTCTCATGAGGGCTGGTTTCTCCATCCTCCTGTGCTAAATCTTGCTGGAGGGGGTTTTCTTCGGTGCTTTCCGGAGTATTATTATCTCCCGTGCTGGAATCACCGTGTTTGTTTTGGCGGGATTTTGAGCGGCACCGTTGACGCCGGCGCTTAGGCTATTTCTTGGAGGGGTCATCCTCCGCTGTTCCATTGCCATCTCCCTCTTTTGGGGTGTCCACCATGTATATGTCATACGACGAGGTGGCTTTCCAGGTCCTAGTAGGCGCTGGTTCTTCATCATCTCCTTCATCGGCGTCCATACCGTCGATGTCTTTGGAGTCGAAGTCGAGCATGTCGGTTAAGCCGTCGACAGTGGCTACAAAGTGGGTGGTGGGTGGGCTTTGAATTTCTTCATTGTCCGTACCCCAACCTTGCTGACCATAGTCCGGCTAGGGCTCTCCTGATAAAGAGAGAGACTTCGGTGACTTCAGGATATCGCCGAGAGGCGAGTGCTGAAAGATGTCCGCGGCAGTGAACTCCATGACGGCGACCAATCGGATTTGATCGGTAGGGGCGCGGAGGGTTCGGAGTCCGGAGAGGAGTCCGGCTCCCTGGAGTCACGAGTCTCGCAGAGTACGGGGCTGGTGTTCGGCTCAATCGCCGTTAGGGTCGCAGCCCCCAAGGTGGCGTCCAACCACCCATCCTCGATCGGCGCAGTTTGCTCCGAATTAGGGGTCAGAGCTGACGCAGGTGCGGCCTCCAGGGCACTGTTCGGCGGCAGAGCTAAATCATGCTCGTCGTGACAGAGCGGCGCGCTCGGCAGTGGCTCGAATCCGTCGAAGATCAAGTCTCCGCGGATGTCAGCCGTGTAGTTTAAACTTCCAAATCTGACCTGACAGCCAGGGGCGTAGCTTTCGATCTGCTCCAGACGGCCAAGCGAATTGGCCCGCAGTGCGAAGCTGCCGAAGACGAAGATCTGTCCGGGGAGGAAGGTCTCACCCTGGACTGCATCGCTATTGATGATCGTAGGAGCCATCGAGCCAGACGGCGACGACACAGAGGAACTCTCAATGAAAGCACCAATGTCGGTGTCAAAACCGGCGGATCTCGGGTAGGGGGTCCCGAACTGTGCGTCTAGGCCGGATGGTAACAGGAGGCAAGGGACACAAAGTTTTACCCAGGTTCGGGCCCTCTCGATGGAGGTAAAACCCTATGTCCTGCTTGATTAATATTGATGATATGGGTAGTACAAGAGTAGATCTACCATGAGATCGAGGAGGCTAAACCCTAGAAGCTAGCCTATGGTATGATTGTTGATGTGTACGTTGTCCTACGGACTAAAACCCTCCGGTTTATATAGACACCGAAGAGGGTTAGGGTTACACAAAGTCGGTTACAATGGTAGGAGATCTTCATATCCGTATCGCCAAGCTTGCCTTCCATGCCAAGGAAAGTCCCTTCCGGATCCGGGACGGAGTCTTCAATCTTGTATCTTCATAGTCCAGGAGTCCGGCTGAAGGTATAGTCCGGCTATCCGAACACCCCCTAATCCAGGACTCCCCTAGGTAGCCCCCCTCTGGTACTTCTTGCGCTCAGTATTTTTTATATATTCTGAAAAGTGCTCCCATGAAGTTTCAGGACTTTTGGAGATGTGCAGAATAGGTCTCTAATATTTGCTCCTTTTCCAGCCCAGAATCCCAGCTGCCGGCATTCTCCCTCTTCATGTAAACCTTGTAAAATAAGAGAGAATAGGCATAAGTATTGTGAAATAATGTGTAATAACAGCCCATAATGCAATAAATATCGATATAAAAGCATGATGCAAAATGGACGTATCAACTCCCCCAAGCTTAAACCTCGCTTGTCCTCAAGCGAAAGACGAAATCGAAAAATATGTCCACATGTTTGGAGATAGAGGTGTCGATAAAAATAAAATACGGACATGAGGGCATAATGATCATTCTTAGAGAAGCAACATATATATATATTGTCATATGATCTCTTATGCTAAAGTAACAATTCAATCACAATTTCAAGTATGAATCATAAACTTCATTGAGAACCAACAAACTCTAATCTCAGTCATTGAGGCAATTGCAATTTATCATAACATAGGAAAGAGTCAATATAAGAGCTTTTCAGCAAGTCCACATACTCAACCATCTTTTAGTCTTTCAATTGCTAACACTCACGCAATATTTATGGGTATGAAGTTTTAATCGGACACAGAGAAAGATAGGGGATTATAGTTTTGCCTCCCAACGTTTTACCTCAAGGGTAATGTCAACCATAATAGTTCATGAAAACTCACATCCAATTAGCTATATATATCTGGATCTTTCCAACACATTGTGCTTGCCAAAGTATAAAATGTAAAAGGAAAGGTGAAGATCACCATGACTCTTATATAAGGTATAAGATAAAAGTAAAAGATAGGCCCTTCGCAGAGGGAAGCAGAGGTTGTCATGCGCTTTTATGGTTGGATGCACAAAATCTTAATGCAAAAGAACGTCACTGTATATTTCCACTTGTGATATGTACCTTTATTATGCAGTCCGTCGTTTTTATTTCTTCCATATCACAAGATCATATAAAGATTATTTTCTCCCACACTAATAAGTCATACATATTTAGAGAGCAATTTTTATTGCTTGCACCGATGACAACTTACTTGAAGGATCTTACTCAATCCATAGGTAGATATGGTGGACTCTCATGGCAAAACTGGGTTTAGGGATATTTGGAAGCACAAGTAGTATCTCTACTTGGTGCAGAGAAATTGGCTAGCATGAGAGGGAAAGGCAAGCTCAACATGTTGGATGATCCATGACAATATAATTTATCTCAGATGTAAGAAAACATAACCCATTACATTGTCTTCCTTGTCCAACGTTAACTCTTTAGCATATCATACTTTAATGATTGCTCACAATCATAAAAGATGTCCAAGATAGTATATTTATATGTGAACCTCTCTTTCTTTATTACTTCCTATTAATTGCAACGATGACCAAAACTATGTTTGTCAACTCTTAACAACTTTTATTCATTATACTCTTTATATGTGAGCTCATTACTCTCCATAAGATCCATATGATCTCTTTATTTCTTTTTATTTCTTCTCTTTTATTTTATTTAATTCCCTCAAGATCATAGCAAAATAATCAAGCCCTTGAATCAACACTAATCTTTATTATATAGCTCACGGACTCGATTACATAGAGGGATCATAAAGCAAAACTCACAACTAGATCATACTAAAAATTTATTCTACTAGATCAAGATATTATCAAAAGGATCGAACTAAGAAAAATGGTAAAGATAAAAGTGATGGTGATACGATACCGAGGCACTCCCCCAAGCTTGGCAGTTGCCAAGGGGAGTGCCCATACCAGATACTCAATTCTTCTTTGTTGGTGAAGAAGGTGATGGTTTTGTTGATGGCGTAGGATTCTTCCTTTATTTGCGCTTGAGGATAGAATTTTGATCCCTCAGGTCATCAATCTCCTTCTCCAGGCTTAATATCTTTTTGCATAATTCCTGCTTGTTTTCCTGCAAGAGGCGAAAAGGGATAAACTCGTTCTTAAGTTTCTTTGCTCTATCAGGGAGGCTTGACTTTTTGAACTCCACATGCATGTCCCCAGGTTGAGGTAATGTGACTTCATCTTCAGATGAGCTCGTCTCCTCCTTTCCCTTGGGTTCATAGTCCTCTTCTTCTTCCATAGTCCAATCAAAATGCTCCACATCCCCATACACCTTAGGATCTGCAAGGTAATCAGCCACATAGCTTTCTCCTTCCGAATCCTGGGACGACATGTTGCTCTAATCTGCAGCAGGACAGCTCGAGACAAAGACAGGAGATATTTGCGTGATACGATGGTCAAAACCTTTGAGAGATTATATAATGAATTTTTACCGACTAAAAGAAGTATCATACAAGAAAACGGAGTCCGAAAAGCGCACGAGGTGCCCACGAGGCAGGGGGCGCACCCAGGGGGTAGGGCACGCCCTCCACCCTCATGGAAGCCTCGTGTCCTTTCCGGTCTGCTTCTTATTTTCCTATTTTTTCTAAATATTCCAAAACGGAGAAAACTACCATTAGAACTGTTTTGGAGTCGGTTTACTTACCGTACCACGTACCTATTCCATTTTGGAGTCTGAAACGTTTCGGAAAGTGTCCCTTATGTATTCCTCCGGGGTTACGGTTTCAATAACATTAGTTTCAACATTTATGGGATTACCTGAGATATAATGTTTGATTCTTTGACCATTCACCACCTTCGGATTTGTGCCTTCGAAGTTGTTGATTTTTATGGCACCAGAACGATAGATTCCTCGATAACGTAAGGACATTCCCATTTAGAGAGAAGTTTTCCTGCAAAAAATCTTAAACGAGAGTTGTATAGCAATACATAATCACCTACATTGAGCTCACGCTTTTGTATCCTTTTATCATGCCATCTTTTAACTTTTTCTTTAAACAGCTTGGCATTTTCTCACTTCATCAAGTGAGCTAATGTCAAAAAGCCTCTTCTCACCAGCAAGTTTGAAGTCATAGTTGAGCTCTTTAATAGCCCAATATGCCTTATGTTCTAATTCAATAGGTAAGTGACATGCTTTGCCATAAACCATTTTATACGGAGACATACTCATGGGATTTTATATGCAGTTCTATAAGCCCATAATGCATCATCAAGTTTCTTGGACCAATTCTTTCTAGATCTGTTAACAATCTTTTGCAAAATTAATTTGAGCTCTCTATTACTTAATTCTACTTGACCACTAGACTATGGGTGATAAGGAGATGCAATTCTACGATTAACATCATACTTAGCAAGCATTTTACGAAAGGCACCATGAATAAAGTGTGAACCACCATCAGTCCTTAAATATCTAGGGACTCCAAACCTCGGAAAAATAACTTCTTTAAGCATCTTAATAGAGGTGTTATGATCAACACTACTAGTTGGAATAGCTTCTACCCACTTAGTAACATAATCAACAACAACTAAAATATGTGTATACCCATTAGAGGAAGGAAATGGTCCCATATAACTAAAGCCCCAAACATCAAATGGTTCAATAACAAGTGAATAGTTCATAGGCATTTCTTGACGTCTACTAATATTACCAATTCTTTGACATTCATCACAAGACAAGACAAACTTACGGGCATCCTTGAAGAGAGTAGGCCAATAAAAACCGGATTGCAATACCTTATGTGCGGTTCTATCTCCAGCATGGTGTCCTCCATAAGCCTCGGAGTGACACTTGCGTAGGATCTTTTCCTGTTCATGCTCAGGTACACAACATCTAATAATACCATCCACTCCTTCTTTATAAAGATGTGGGTCATCCCAAAAGTAATGTCTCAAATCATATAAGAACTTTTTCTTTTGCTAGTATGTGAAACTAGGTGGTATAAATTTAGCAACAATATAATTAGCATAATCAGCATACCATGGAGCAGTACGAGAAGCATTTATGACATTTAATTGTTCATCAGAAAAGCTATCATCAATAGGTAGTTGGTCATCAAGAACATTTTCTAACCTAGACAAGTTGTCTGCAACGGGGTTCTCAGCTCCCTTTCTATCAATAATATGCAAATCAAATTCTTGTAGCAAGAGAACCCATCTAATAAGTCTAGGTTTAACATCTTTCTTTTCCATAAGGTATTTAATAGCAGCATGATCAGTGTGAATAGTTACTTTAGAATCAACAATATAAGGTCTGAACTTATAACAAGCAAATACAACTGCTAAAAATTCTTTTTCAGTAGTAGCATAATTTCTTTGAGAATTGTCTAGGGTTTTACTAGCATATTGAATAATGTTTAATTTATTATCAACTCTTTGCCCTAGAACAACACCTACAGCATAATCACTAGCATCACACATAATTTGAAAGGGTAAATTCCAATCAGGTGGCTGAACAATAGGTGCAGAGATCAATGCTTTCTTAAGTATTTCAAATGCTTCTACACAATCATCATCAAAGACGAAAGGAATATCTTTTTGTAATAGATTAGTCAGAGGCCGAGAAATTTTTGAGAAGTCCTTAATGAACCTCCTATAAAAACCGGCGTGATCGAGGAAGATTCTTATACCTTTAATGTCCTTGGGACATGGCATCTTTTCAATAGCATCAACTTTAGCCTTGTCAACTTCAATACCTCTTTCATATATTTTATGCCCCAAGACAATACCTTCATTAACCATAAAGTGGCATTTCTCCCAATTGAGAACAAGATTAGTTTCTTCACATCTCTACAAAACTCGATCAAGGTTGCTCAAGCAATCATCAAAAGTGGATCCATAAACGGAGAAATCATCCATGAATACCTCACAAATATTTTCACAAAAGTCAGAGAATATAGCCATCGTGCATCTTTGAAAGGTAGCACGTGCATTACATAAACCAAAAGGTATACGTCTATAAGCAAAAGTACCGAAAGGGCAAGTAAAAGTGGTCTTTGCTTGATCATCAGCTGACACAGGTATTTGAGAGAAACCAGAGTAACCATCTAGAAAGCAAAATTGTGTATGTTTGGATAATCTTTATAGCATTTGATCAATAAAAGGTAAGGGGTAATGATCTTTTTAGTAGCCTTATTTAATTTGCGAAAATCAATTACCATCCTATAAACTGTAATAATTCTTTGTGGGATCAATTCATATTTATCATTAGGAACGACAGTGATACCTCCCTTCTTAGGGGCACAATGGACATGACTTACCCACTGATATCAGCAACGGGAAAAATTATACCTGCCTCAAGGAGCTTTAGTATTTCTTTTCTTACCACTTCTTTCATCTTAGGATTCAGCCGTCGTTGGTGATCAATAACTGGTTTGGCGTCTTTCTCTAAGTTTATTTTGTGCTGACATAGAGTGGGACTAATGCCCTTAAGATCATCAAGAGTATATCCAATAGTAGGACGGTGCTTCTTCAGAGTTTTCAATAATTTCTCTTCCTCCTTCTCTGAAAGGTTAGCACTAATAATAACAGGATATATTTTCTTTTCATCAAGATAAGCATATTTCAGAGTATCAGGTAATGGTTTAAGATCAAACACGGGATCACCCTTGGGTGGAGGAGGATCCCCTAGGATTTCAATAGGCAAGTTGTGTTTCAAAATAGGTCCCTGTTTAAAGAATACTTCATCTATTTCCCTTCTTTCATTCATGAACATATCATTTTCATGGTCTAGCAAATATTGTTCTAAGGGATCAGTAGGAGGCATGGCAATAGAAGCAACACCAATAATTTCATCTTTACTAGGCAATTCTTTATCATGGGGTTGTCTACGAAATTTAGCAAAGTTAAACTCATGAGACATATCCCCTAAACCAACAGAAACAATATCCTTATTGCAGTCTATCTTAGCATTGACAGTATTCAAGAAGGGTCTATCAAATATAATGGGACAAAAGCTATCTTGTGGGGAACCAAGGACAAGAAAATCAGCAGGATATTTAACCTTCCCACACAAGACTTCAACATCTCTAACAATCCCAACTGGTGAAATAGTATCTCTATTGGCAAGCTTAATGGTAACATCGATATCTTCTATCTCAGCTGGTGCAATATCATGCATAATTTCTTTGTATAAGGAAATAGGTATTGCACTAGCACTAGCACCCATATCACATAAGCCATGATAACAATGATCTCCTATTTTAACAGAAATAACATGCATGCCTACAATAGGTCTGTGTTTATTTTTAGCATCAGGTCTAGCAATTCTAGCAGCTTCATCACAGAAGTAAATAACATGCCCATCAATATTATCGGCTAAGAGATCTTTAACCATAGCAATTTTAGGTTCAACTTTAATTTGCTCAGGGGGTTTAGGTGTCTTAATATTACTTTTGTTGACTACAGTTGAAACTTTAGCATGATCCTTTATTCTAACAGGGAAAGGTGGTTTCTCAACACAAGTAGTAGGTACAACAGGATCATTATAAGTGATAGTATTTTCTTCAACTTTAATAGGTGCAACTACTTTTGTTTCAATGGGAGGATTATATTTAAACCACTTCTCCTTAGGGAGATCAACATGAGTAGCAAAGGATTCACAGAAAGAAGCTACTATCTCAGAGTCAAGTCCATCTTTAGTGCTAAATTTACAGAAAACATCGGTATCCATAAAAGATTTAACACAATCAAACTTAGGTGTTATACCTGACTCCTTACCTTCGTCGAGATCCAAATCTTTAGAGTTTCGTATAATTCTCTCCAATAAATTCCATTTGAATTCAATAGTCTTCATCATAAAGGAACCAGTACAAGAAGTATCGAGCATGGAGCGATTGTTGTCAGAAAGCCAAGCATAAAAATTTTGAATAATCATTTATCTTGAGAGCTCATGATTGGGGCATGAATATAACATTAACTTAAGCCTCCCCCAATCTTGAGCGATGATTTCTCCTTCGCGAGGCCAAAAATTATATATATAATTACGATAACGATGAACAAGATGCATAGGATAAAACTTCGGATGGAATTCCAATTTCAATCGCTTATAGTCCCATGATCCCATATCATCACATAGCCTATACCATGTCAATGCATCTCCCTTCAAAGATAAAGGGAAGACCTTCTTCTTGATAACATCATCGAGCATACCTGGAAGCTTAAATAATCCACAAACTTCATCCACATAGATTAAGTGTAAATCGGGATGCAATGTTCCATCTCCTGCAAAAGGATTAGCCAGCAGTTTATCTATCATACTCGAAGGAATTTCAAAGTAAACATTTTCAGTAGCTTCAGTAGGTTGAGGAGAAACTATTTGCTCTACCGGTCGGGGTGAAGATACCCCGAACAAGCCCCTCAAAGGATTACTTTCCATAGTAACAAGTGACAGTAAATTTCAGCACACTATATAAATTTTTCCTTACCAAGTTCCACCTACCAAAGGGTGCTTCACTCCCCGGCAACGGCGCCAGAAAAGAGTCTTGATGACCCACAAGTATAGGGGATCTATCGTAGTCCTTTCGATAAGTAAGAGTGTCGAACCCAACGAGGAGCAGAAGGAAATGATAAGCGGTTTTCAGCAAGGTATCTCTGCAAGCACTGAAATTATCGGTAACAGATAGTTTTTGTGATAAGGTAATTGGTAACGAGTAGAAAGTAATAAAAGTAAATAAGGTGCAGCAAGATGGCCCAATCCTTTTTGTAGCAAAGGACAAGCCTAGATAAACTATTATATGAAGGAAAGCGCTCCCGAGGACACATGGGAATTATCGTCAAGCTAGTTTTCATCACGATCATATGATTCACGTTCGGTACTTTGATTTGATATGTGGGTGGACCGGTGCTTGGGTGTTGTCCTTACTTGGACAAGCATCTCACTTATGATTAACCCCTATTGCAAGGATCCGCAACTACAACAGAAGTCTTAAGGTAAACCTAACCATAGCATGAAACATATGGATCCAAATCAGCCCCTTACGAAGCAACGCATAAACTAGGGTTTAAGCTTCTGTCACTCTAGCAACCCATCATCTACTTATTACTTCACAATGCCTCCCTCTAGGCCCAAACAATGGTGAAGTGTCAGGTAGTCGATGTTCACATGACACCACTAGAGGGATGACAACATACATCTCATCAAAATATCGAACGAATACCAAATTCACATGACTACTAATAGCAAGACTTCTCCCATGTCCTCAGGAACAAACGTAACAACTCACAAAGCATATTCATGTTCGTAATCAGAGGGGTGTTAATATTCATAATGGATCTGAACATATGATCTTCCACCAAATAAACCAACTAGCACCAACTACAAGGAGTAATCAACACTACTAACAACCCACAGGTACCAATCTGAGGTTTGGATACAAGAGATGAACTATGGTTTGAAATGAGATGGTGTTGGTGAAGATGTTGATGGAGATTGACCCCCTCCCGATGAGTGGATCGTTGCTGATGACAATGGTGATGATTTCCCCCTCCCGGAGGGAAGTTTCCTCGACAGAACAGCTCCGCCGGAGCCCTAGATTGGTCCCGCCAAGGTTCCGCCTGGTGGTGGCGAAGTCTCGTCTTGAAAGCTTGCTTATGATTTTTTCCTCGACGAAAGACTCCATATAGCAGAAGATGGGTATCAGAGGGCCACCAGGGGGCCCACAAGGCAGGGGGCACGCCTAGGGGGTAGGGCGCGCCCCCCACCCTCGTGGCTGATGGGTGGCCCCCCTCTGGTACTTCTTGCACTCGGTATTTTTTATATATTCTGAAAAGTGCTCCCATGAAGTTTCGGTACTTTTGGAGATGTGCAGAAGAGGTCTCTAATATTTGCTCCTTTTCCAGCCCAGAATCCCAGCTGCCGGCATTCTCCCTCTTCATGTAAACCTTGTAAAATAAGAGAGAATAGACGTAAGTATTTTGACATAATGTGTAATAATAGCCCATAATGCAATAAATATCAATATAAAAGCATGATGCAAAATGGACGTATCACAGGATCACGCGGCCGCAGAAAATCCGGGATCTCCTGCTGCACCCGATCCGACCAATGCTCCTGCCACCCCTGATCCCGGTGCAGACTCGCCTGGCCGAGGTGACACCGCACCAGGCACAGATCCCGGGAGCGATCTGGTCTCCCCTTCCCATCTTCGAACTCCGCGCACCTTTCCGCGTACGCCAGCTGGTGCGCCCTCCGCGGCCGGCCCCGAATCGGTGGACAGGCCCTCTAGGCTGGCCCATGTGCCCGACCGAGGGGGGGGGGGCGCGTCGCCACCCCCGTTGGCCTCTACCAATCCCGCGTCATCACGCGGGCCGCCTGTCTCTGCGCCTGGCCATGATGGGCCTGCTGCGGCCTCCACATCGCCTGAAGCCACTCCCGCGACACCACTTGTCCCGCGGGCGCGCACACGATCCCAGGCGGGCGTCCACAAACCATACGTACGTACTGATGGTACGGTTCCATATGATCCACGTAAACATGGATTTTTAGCGATGGTCAAGCCCTCGCTCGAGCCAACAAGTGTTTCTGCTGCTTTGGCTGACCCTTCCTGGGCTGCTGCAATGGAGGAAGAGTACCAAGCGCTTCTTCGCAACTGTACGTGGCATCTTGTCCCTCCTGGTCCCGGCCGTAATCTTATTGACTACAAATGGGTTTTTCGTCTTAAGAAGCGAGCTGATGGCACTGTTGAATGTCATAAAGCTCGTTTGGTTGGCAAGGGCTTTAAGCAGCGGTATGGAGTGGACTATGAGGATACCTTCAGTCCAGATGTAAAATCTGCCATTATTCGTCTGGTCTTGTCTCTTGCAGTCTCTCATGGCTGGATTCTTATGCAATTGGATGTCCAGAATGCGTTGTTGCATGGCATTCTGGAAGAAGAAGTGTTCATGCGTCAACCACCTGACTATGTTGATTCGCGCTTTCCGCATCATGTTTGCAAGCTTGACAAGGCTTTGTATGGGTTGAAGCGGTCTCCTCGTGCATGGTACTCCCGTCTCAGCTCCAGACTCCAAGAGTTGGGCTTTGTACCCTCTCGTGTTGATACCTCACTGTTTGTGTATAACTCCGCTGGTGTCATCATTTTTATGCTGGTTTATGTGGACGATATCATTGTCACTAGTTCATCACCGACAGTTGTCACACGTCTCATCCAGGACCTTCATACTGAGTTTCCCCTTAAGGATCTTGGTGATCTTCACTTCTTCTTGGGTATTGAAGTGTGGCGGTCAGGGGAGGATCTTGTACTCACTCAGGAGAAGTATGCAGCTGACTTGCTTGCAAAAGCAAGTATGACATAGTGTAAGCCAGCTAATTCACCCATGGCAGTCTCTGACAAGCTCTCTTGTGAAGGGGGCACTCTTTTATCTGTCGAGGACACCACCTGGTATCGCAGTATGGTTGGAGCTTTGCAGTATCTTACATTAACTCGCCCTGATATTTCATATGCGGTAAACAAAGTTTGTCAGTTTCTGCATGAGCCCACAGATGATCATTGGACAGCGGTTAAAAGAATTCTCCGTTATGTCAAGCATTCTTTGCATACTGGACTGCACATTCACAAGTCTCAGTCTTCCTTGATCAGTGCATTTTCAGATGCAGATTGGGCCGGTTCAGCAGACGACAGGCGTTCCACTAGTGGCTTTGCAGTATTTTATGGAAGCAATCTTGTTTCTTGGAGTTCACGCAAACAAGCTATAGTGGCACGGTCGAGTACAGAAGCAGAATACAAGGCGTTAGCTAATGCTACAGCTGAGATCATCTGGCTACAGTCTTTACTTGGTGAACTTGGAGTCTATCAAGCACGAGCACCTGTTCTTTGGTGTGACAACCTTGGCGCCACATATCTCTCTGCTAATCCGGTGTTCCATGCATGGACTAAGCATATTGAGGTGGACTTTCATTTTGTATGAGAATGTGTTGCACTCAAGGCCTTGGAGATCCTGTTCATACCTACACAAGATCAGTTGGTGGATGGTCTAACTAAACCTATCGGATACAACAACTTCAGTTACTTAGACACAATCTCAACCTTACCGACTGTGATTGAGGGGGAGTGTTAAACAGCCGAATCATGTTGTATATATGCCTAGCTTGTTCTTCAAGATAGGTTAGTTGGAGGTGATTCGTATCTAGCTGTAGATCATGTTTATCTTGTATTCTGTTGTGATCACAACACGTTGTAATCTATAACCTCTTGATGCATATAAATACATGACCAGGGCGGCCTCTGTTGAGGTGTGTCGAACTGCATCTTTCCATATTTTCACACCTTTTACCATGATGAGATTGATAGAGTGATCAAGTGAGGTGTGCCGAACTACATCTTTCCATCTTTTCACACCTTTTACCATGATGAGATTGATAGAGTGATCAAGTTGATGCCTGCAGATAGGCACCGGGGCCTGACGGGTTTAAGAAAAAGGGTTTCCTCCCGCTTTGTATTACAAAGCAACCATCCGATACAACCAATGATAGGGGCTGGGGCGGAAGCAGCACAAACACGCCCAAAAGAAAGGAAAGAGAAAAAAAAGAAAAGAAACAAATGCCGATAACGGCGGATCGACAAAAACGACGAAGCCTCGTGACCGCTGAGTCCACCAGAGATCGCCCACCAAGCTCTGAGACTCCGAGGGCCTGATGGGTTTAGTAGCGTGTTTCTAAAATCTGCTTGGCACATTGTCAGATAAGATTTCTATAGATGTGCTTTGACTTTTATGATGGCAAACTCAATCTCCAGAGTATAAACACTGGCTATATTACACTGATCCGAAAACTGCTTCACCGGAGACTGCAAATGACTATAGGCCGAGCATACTCCTAAACTGTTGCCTGAAAGTGATCATGAAGATTCTTGCCGATCAATTACAGAGATTGATATTGCATATTATCCACAGAAACCAATATGGCTTTTAACAACGGGAGAACCATTCAGGATTGCCTTGGATGGGCGTTTGTATATTTACCAATGTCATGCTTCTGGTAGTGGGACTTTCATTCTGAAACTGGATTTCGCCAAAGCCTTTGATACTATAGAGCATGTAGCCAGGCTGGATATTATAAAAGCAATGGGGTTTGATCACTGCTGGCTAGGGTGGATTAAGCGCATTTTCAGCTATGGAATTTCTTAGGTTCTGCTCAACAGGGTACCGGGCAAATAATTTCATTGCATTAGGGGTATTCGACAGGGTGATCCCTATCTCTGCTAATCTTTGTGCAGGCAGTGGACTTGCTTCATGCGACAATCAATGATTATTACCGAGAAATCTTTTGTCATTGCTCATTACTGCAGTGGGAGATTCAGACTACCCTATTATTCAGTACGCCGACGATGCGATGATGGTGCTGCATGCCCTGTTCAAATAGCGACGATGAAAAATATTTTGATAGACTACGCTGCTTCCGTTGGTCCAAACATTAATTTCCAGAAATCAATTTTGGTGCCAATCAACTTGTCTGCTCACAAAACCAGTGCTCTAGCAGAGATCTTTCAGTGCTCTGTCAAATCCATTCCCTTCAAAGACTATGCTGCTTCCGTTGGTCCAAACATTAATTTCCAAAAATCTATTTTGGTGCCAATCAACTTGTCTGCTCACAAAACCAGTGCTCTAGCAGAAACCTTTCAGTGCTCTGTCAGATCCATGCCCTTCAAAGAATATGCTGCTTCCGTTGGTCCAAACATCAATTTCCAGAAATCTATTTTGGTGCCAATCAAAATTAATAATTAACCGACCAAAAACTTAGGGTAGGTTAATTGTTCGAACCAACTCTAGAAAGCCAGGCTGCCAAGTTTTATTTGGAGGTCACGAGAAATATCAGAGTCGATTTAAGAAAACCATCTCAGTCATTCAAATAAAAAAAGCAACCTCTCCAAAACCGAACTGTCTGAATTTTCCGGGTTTATGGAGTTTTGTTGTCCTGGCTGTAGCTACATTGGAGTCGATTTCAAAAATTGACTCTAGTTGGTGCGGACAGATTTTTCCGGAGTGTTTGTGTGAATCTCGACAATCCAAATTTTGTTCTCAGAAAAAACAGTGGCATGTTTGTAAAAACCCAGACCCCATTGATTTTTCTTCGGCTTTTGCTCCGGGTGTAATATGTTTTTTTTAAACTGACCCTTTGGATTTGTACGAACTGTCCAGCCTTTGTTGCATGGTTTGTGTCCGCCCTTTTTGGATTGTTTAGAAATGGCCATATTTTCACATGGATATGAGTAGTTCATGCTTTATTACTCTAACTAGCAAAAGAGCCATTGCATTGCAATGAGAGAAAAAAATCATAATCTTCAAAGGCCATGACAACATTTTGCTGCATCACCGATAACATTTTGGCGAACATTTTGTTCAATTTTATTAACATTTTTAATAGACGAACTTCTAAAAAAATCATGAACATTTTTTGATTGACTAAACATTTGTTTTCAAAATGTTAACACTTTCTAAATATGCGAGCATTCTTTTAAAAATTGCAAACATTTTTTAAATCCACAAACATTTTATGAGTTATTGAAAATTTTAATTAAAAGATGTCTTTTTTAATTTTTCGAACTTTTTCAAAGTAGAAAATTATTTAAATGAGAAAAAAAATTGAAAACAGAAAATGAAAAATAAAAATAAAAAACAAAATTTAAAAGCAGGCCGCCCGAACATGGGCCACCTAAAACGGGTGCGCTACGTCCTCTCCCAGCGCATAGAGCACAGTATAAGAGATTCCTACTCTGTGGGCCGACCCAGGTGGGGAATTCCTCTGTGTGAAACGTCTTTTGTTACTTACAGGTGGCATCGATGGGTAATATTATACAACTTTAAGGGTAATTTATGTGATGTACAGCCAGAAGCACTAATAACTTTAGGGATAACTCAGACCACATAAGTATTCACACCATAAGACGAACGACAAATTCACGACAGTGCATAAACCAAATGTAAATGATCGATACCAGATCTGACATATTCACAACTTTGGCAAAATATAGACGAAGGAAAAGAGTTTAAATCATATGATTCTCGCATCATCGATGCTTTGCAATTTTAGTATTCCATTTTACATGAATAAGATGACACCTAATGGCATGAGTTTGTCTAAGATGCACGGGGTGGATAACTATGTGACAAACATGCATAGCTTGATGAGATGAAGAGTGCATGTTGTAACAACTGAAGGTAGTGGGTATGGTGCATGCATGATAAATAGTTCTAGTGAATACTGACATGGCAAACTTGATGGGATGGAAGGCTGCATGTTGAGATGTGGGGGATGAACTTTTAAGAACGGAGGATTAGTAATGTGATGGAAATAAACAGGGAAATCACATGAATTACTAGAATTAGTGCTGCTAGTACAGGTGCATGTCCGACAAACAAGATACATGCAGAAATTTATGAAATACGAATAAAATTTTGACTAGGAAAAAACGACTCAATCTGGCCGGCCGGAGTGCGAGCTGAGCGCACGCCCACACATGGAAATGCCAAATGTTGTAGGATGGGCCCGTACGGGGCTAGTACTTTTTTTTAACACAGTACAGGGCTAATACTAGAACACGATCACGAACGACGATGAGAGCGAGCAGCAAGCAAACGTCATGGATCATTCATTCGACCACTGCTCGGACAACGCGAGCAGCTCTTCCAAGTAGTCTGCTCCCAGGTCCTCTAGCTCCAGCACGCTCGATGACGACGACGCAGCGGCAGCGGCAGCAGGTTGCTTCTTCTTCATGTCACCCTCCTGGCTCTTGCCCTTGGGAGTGCGCTTCCGGATCCAGTGGCGCCAG